>NW_016909734.1:303616-315943 GCF_001483705.2 Eufriesea mexicana
TGACTCATTCCCACTTTCACTAAGAACCAATGGTCATCTTCACCCCCCCAAAAACTAATATTATATAAACGTCCATAAAATTTGCTAAAGTTCAGTTTCAACACAGTTCCAGTACAGTTTTCAGTTCAGTAGTCAGTTCAGTCAGTTCCAGTTTCAATTTCTGTTTTGTTTTTTTCCTCTCCGCCGACTTGTATTTTTCCAACGTAGTCTTGTTGCTAGAACCCGTGTTGTATATTGAAATCCGGGTTCCAACGATACTTTATTGCACGATTTGATGAGTGATTTGTATTGTATCGTCTTCGCCTTCTGCCGTTTTACGTCTTGTCTTCCGTCTTACCTCTTCGACTTCTCGTTTTGTCGCCCAACTACCGTCTCGATGTGTCCTGTTTCACGTCCAAAAACCATCTGACGTTTCCTATCTGACTTCTCTAAACCGTCTCACTCTTCGTCTCTTACTTCTGACTGTCATCTGTCTTGTCTAGTCTAGGTTTGCGCTGATTGGTGGAAAGTGATTGTAGGTGAAGGAAGAAATAGAGTTTTTGATTGGACAAGGAGTTTTAGCAGGACTTTGGTTTAGGAGAGGGAAACTGTCAGGGAAGTTTCTCTTTAGTATTGTTTAGTTTTAAGATTTATAGGTACGTCTGTTTAGCGTTTCGGCGTTTCGGTTCCTTCCCTACATTATTTCCAAATAATCGCTATTTATTGCGGGAAAATGTCCCTCTGGTGATAAATACAGTAGGATCTAGATTAGATCATTTATCAGCTGAGTATTTCGAGCGTGTCACGACAAATGAACGAACGGTAGACAGCGGATAACCGGGATCCTGCGGAAACGATTTTCGATCAAGTTTTCTAGAACGCCGCCATGTTGATTGATATAATCAGGCGAGCTGTGGCGTCGCGTCGCAGCAAAATGCGCAATATAAGAGGAAGATGATTCCGTGTTAATTACACGTTCGCCGATTAAATGATACACCTCCTGTGGCTCGTTTCGTGGAAGCAATATAATTGGACACGTTAGGACGGCGTGTCCTGGAATCTTTCGCTCCTCACTGACCCCATTCGAGGAGTAATAAAGAGATAGCCCACTCTAGATCCCCTATCGGCTCTTTCTCTAGGCCACTCGAGTCCACGTGGTGTTTCGCCTCTGTCAGAGCTTTCTCTGGATCATTAGAGTCCCCGTTAATGTATTACGATCGTTCGTCAGAGTCTTCCTAGCATTACCGAGGTCTTCGTGGGATTCGATCGTTCGTCGGAACTTTCTCTGGAGCGCCGGGGTCGTCGTGGAACTGCGGTGGTTCTCAGAAGCTTCTCGGGATCACAGAGGTCGTCATGGTGTCGCGATCATTCGTCGAGGTCTTCTCTGGGTCACCGACGTTGGCAGGGTAGTTTGAAAATTCGATAAGGTCAATTTGGACATGTCTCTAGAGCTATCGCGGCTTTACGATAGTTCGTCAGAGTCTCCTCTGCATTGTCGAGGTCTTCGTGCTATTCGATCGTTCATCGGAACTTTCTCTGGATCACTGGCGGTCGTCCTAGTGTCATGAACATTCACCTAGGCCTTCTCTGGGTCATGCACGCTGAGAGTGTACTCTGAAAATTGGGCAAGATAGATTTGGACATGTCTCTACAGCTATCGTTGCTGTACATCCGTCCATTAGAGGCTTCTGAGCACCGTCGCAATCTTCGTGGTCTTCAATCGTTCATCGGAACTTTCTTTGGATCACTGGGGTCATCGTAGTGTCGTAATTATTCGTCTAGGTCTTCTGTGGGTCATCAACACTGTCAGAGTACTCTGAAAATTGGACAAGGTTGATTTGGACGTGTCTCTAGAGCTATGGTGACTATACGATCGTTCATTAGAGACTTCTGAGCACCGCCGCAATCTTCATGGTCTTCAATCGTTCATCGTAACTTTCTCTAAATCACCGGGGTCTTCATAGTGTCGCTATCATTCCATGAAGCCTTCTCTGGGTCACTAACGCTGGTAGGACACTTTGAAAATTCAACAAGATCGACTTGGACATGTCTCTAGATCTATCGTAGCTTCATGATAATTCGTCAGAGTATTCTCAGCATTACCGAGGTCTTGGTGATATTGGATCTTTCATCGAAACTTTCTCTGGATCGCTAGAGTCGTCGTGGAACTACGATGGTTTTCAGAGCCTACTCCAGATCACAGAGGTCGTCATGGTGTCGCGATCATTCGTCGAGGCCTCCTCTGGATCACCAACACTGTCAGTGTACTCTGAAAATTGAACAAGGTCAACATGGACATGTCTCTAAAGCCATCGTGGCTTTACGACCGTTCGTCAGAGGTCTCTCTGGGTCACTGGAATCGACGTTATTGCGTATATAGAGCTCTTGCAGTGCCTGGGCGATTAGCCTATAATCTGCAGATGTTATAAGATCCTGCGAATCCTCATTGCCTAGCCAAGCGGAACTAGATCCAATCTCATAGGGAAATAGGGCCACTTGACCCGTCCTGCCATTGTGACGATTATCGTGTATATGGAGCATCTCAGACGCAATGCACGGCTCTTGCAGTGCCTAGGCGATTAGGTTATAACCTGCAGATGCCCAGTCAAATGGAACAAGGTCCTGTAATATAGGGAAATGGGACCGTTTGACTCGTTATCAGCTCTTGGACTGCTTATAGTCTAACTGGATACACTGATAAAACAGATATAACATATAATAATCGCAGTTCGTGCTTATGATGTCAACACGTGTCAACAACACTGTCTCGCGTTTTAACATCTATCAATAACGATAGGTAATAACATCGAGCTACGATCTATGGGCTCTTCTTCCTGTACACGATGTTTATACACCTACCCAGTTCTTATAAACCTACTAGATTTACCGAGTTGTATCTAACAAGGAGAGTGCAAGTCCTTCGGGTCACCGAATTATTTTTCAACTGAATCTATAAATAATAAACTTGCACTCTCCTTGTAAGTGTACTCTATTCTTCCACTGTTTCATCCTGAACACTGTAACTCTCGTGTGGTTGTAAGGCCCATTTACGCCGATGCGACAATGTTGCTAGGATGCTACCTATTCTAAATTAACAAAGATAGACCTGGTTAGGTGTCTAAACTAAAGAGTTCCGATGCGTGACTGTCTCTTGCACTGAAGTGATCGTCGTGGGTCTGTCTTGACTATCTGGTCGTGATGTTTGTCTGCACTTTTTCGAATTTCTATGAGAACTCTCCCGTGACTGCTATCTCGGTGGTGTTATACGTTTTGTATGCCTACTGATTGGTTGGCGTGAAATATAAGTGATGTAAAGTGTGTCTTCCTATTGGTTGTGAATAATATTAAGAGTGTGCATTAGCTTCGACGTCTTTCTGTGGTGGTGGATGTTTAAACAATTTTTGGGTCCTTATGCCTATCGTCTTAAGGGTGATTTATTGACCCTTGCTAAGGTTCACCCAAGTGGTGACTAGGTGATGACGAGTGCATACGAATCAAGGGATGTTGGGAAAAGGGCATAAACAGTCCTCCACTTAACTTGGGACGTTCGGTCATGAGGCCGTAGGATCCAACAGTCGCAATGGCGTATAATTGTTCCTATAGCACTGTGACAATTTGTAGAAGCCTTATTTGGATCACTACAAAGCCTTGTCTAAGTCATTTCATTGTCCAGTGTACTAGAATCACCTCTAAATCCTCTTCATCGTCGTGACACTACACTCTTCCTCGAAACCATCCTTCCAGGTGCCAGCATCATCGTGATACTCCGTTCTTCCAGCTGAATCTTCTCTAACTTCGCAGGTTCTAAGTCTTCCATGTATCGTCTTCCATTAATTTCCAAAATCGTGCAGATCATCGACACGTAGCGATCCTAGACATGTCTCGCCGCTCATAGAGTCTGCAGCAGCGAAGTATAATTTTCAATTTGGCGATGTTATCCGTATCGATCGAGGGGAACATGAATTTCAGATGGTAGTCGATCCCGAACGTCGTCGGCTTTATCATGCAAACGGCGTTTTCTGTTTAGGCGTTCGAACGAATATAAACACGCGAAGGAATTTATGAACCGGTGGCACGAGCTTTCCTGGCAGAAAGAGAGCAGCCGCCTTATCGGGCCGGCTGTAATTCATCCGGCAAATCCCCTGGATCCTAATTTATGATGCTTCCTGTGCGAAAGTGTGTCTCGACTTTTTTTCGAAATCGCCGGAAACGCGTCGCGTGCGTGCACGTGTTGCGTCGCGTCGCCATTCATACGCGCGAGACGTGCGTGTGCAGCGTGTTTCTTTGCAAGCAAACGCGAAACGTGCGACAGGCATGGCGCCATTCACGCTTCCGACCGACCGGTTTTCTTCTATTTTATTCCGACGATCGTGATGGAATTAGCATAAGCGACGTTGAAAGGCGCCAACACCTCTTCCATCTTCTTGGGTACGGTGTGCCGCGTATTTTCGTGAAACTGTACCGCCTAAACCGAATTTTCTTCTTTTTTAAATGGTGAAGGAGATGGTGGTAATTTAGAGGATCGCGAAATTTTTATAGACTTGCGAAAAAATTGGTGCCGTTTTCTCAAAAGAAGAGATACTGTGACGAACTTCGCGGATCGCGAAATAAACTAAGGCTCGCGACAAAATCGGTGCCATTTTCTCACAAGAAGAGATACTGTGACGAACTTTGCGGATCGAGAAATTTACTCATTGACTGACTTGCGAAAAAATCGGTATCGTGTTCTGAAGAGAAGAGGTATACTGACGAATTTCGGGGATCGAGAAATTTACTCATTGTTAGTCTCGTGAAAGAATCGGTGCCATTTTGCCAAAGCAGGAGGCACAGTGACGAACTTCGCGGATCGCGAAATATACTCAGACTGGCAACAAAATCGGTACCATTTTCCCAAAAGAAGAGATACTGTGGTGAAATTCACAGATCGCGAAGTATGGTTAGATTCACGACAAAATTAGTGCCATTTTTCTAAAAGAAGAGACACAATGACGAACTTCGTGGATCGAGAAATTTACTCATTGTTAAACTCTCGAAAAAATCTGTGCCATTTTCCCAAAAGAGAAGATACTATGACGATCTAACTTCGTGGGCCGTTAGGTTTATACAGACTCGCTCCAAAATTGGCACCATTTTCCCAAAAGAAGAGGCACAGTAATGAATTTCTTGGATCGTGAAATTTATTTATTATCAAACTCGCGAAGAAATCAGTGCCATTTTTGCAAAAGAAGAGATAGTGTGACGAACTAACTTCGTGGACCGTAAGGGTTACACAAACTCGCTACAAAATCGGCGTCATTTTTCCAAAAGAAGAGATACTGTGACAAAATTCGCAGATCGCGAAATATATTTAAATTCACTATAAAATTGGTGCCATTTTTCTAAAAGAAGAGATACTGTGACGAACTAACTTCGTGAACCGTAAGGTTTACACTGACTTACTATAAAATCGGTACCATTCTCCAAAAAGAAGAAATACTGTGCCAAACTTCTCAGATCGTGAAATACACTCAGACTTGCAACAAAATCGGTGCCATTTTCCCAAAAGAAGAGACACAGTGACAAATTTCGTGGATCATGAAATTTACTTATTGTCAGACTCGCTATAAACTCGGTGCCATTTTCCCAAAAGTAGAAATACTGTGCCAAACTTCTCAGATCGTAAGATATACTCAGACTTGCAATAAAATCGGTGCCATTTTCCCAAAAAAGAAAGGGACACAGTGACGAACTCGGTTGACCATAAGTTATTTATTAAATTTCGCACAATTCATGGCGTGCACTTTTCCCCTCTTCTCTCCCCCTTTGGAGGCCTCGATTCGCAATTGTTCGCAAATGTTCCAGAATCGCCGTTTCAGAGCGCCATCGCGCAGAGACGCGAAAGGACACACGAATCTTCTTCCTTAATCGCGTGACGCGAATTAAAAAGTTCAACCTCGTTGATTCCAATTTTCTTTTCCCCGCGGCGGCGGCACGGAATTTATTGCACAGGACATCCGGCGGTCTACGGGGAAGCCGGTTTTTGCCGCTGCTGAAGCGTGAACTTGACTTTGTCGAAGTTTCAGAGAGCGGTCCGGAGGGAAAGAACCGCTCGTAAACGCCTACTTGTGAATGAACTCGCGACTGGTCTGCATCTGGTCTTAATGAGAAAGAATTCGCCACCGGATGCCTGCCGTTTCCTTCTTTTTTCCCCTGCTTCCTCCCGCGTTTATCTCGAAGCTTCGCTGTCGAAACTTCCAAAGTGTCTCCAATAGCGCCTTAAAACCATTCGAGGACGTTTCTCGCCACTCTGTAAACCTTGCCATTCGTCCACTCTGTGGAAAAATTCGCGTTGCATTTTAGCTTCAACGAGGGAAACATCGTGGAGAAATAATTAACGAAAGTAATTACTAAAATGATCGATTTTAAAGTTTCTCTTCTTACAGTCGATGTAGATTTACAGCTGCATTTGACAAAATTAATCGTTCTTACTGAGATAAAGATGTAATTACGTGCAGTGAATTATTATTCAGCTGGTAATATTATTGATAATTAATTATTCACTAATCGAACCATTTTTTGTATGGAGGACCATCTGAGTGAAAATTGTAAATCTTATTTTAAAGCAACAAAATTGTTCTTCTTGGTAAGGAAAAATATTATTGATGATATTAGTCATGACAGAATATTCGAGACTTCGAGTGGCCATTTATTGGTACTCGTTCAACATTCACAATAATTTTTGGAACAGATCTTTAATAATGTTTGAAGGCTAAATCTAGCACAGCTGAGGTGACCATTTTTTAATTTTCGATCAAGAATACTAATTAATAATTTCGATTACTCTTTTAACCCCATGCACTATAATTTAATTACGAAAAATTATGCATGGGGAAGGTACTTAATTTTAGTTAACCACTATACGTTTATTCCATCCACGATAAAATTGGATAAAAATTTTAGAAATTCTTCGAATCTTCTGTATATTAAAATATATTAAACATAATGTGTAGCTTATAGTTGAGCCGTCACTGCACAAATCGATTAACTCCACTTTTTGAAAAATTTTAAATTTATATGTCAAAACACTTAGTATAGTCATAACTTTTTATATAAACTTAAGTCACCACTTAACTCACTAGCGCCACCACGGCCCATATCTCCGATAAAGTAATATAAATATGATATCCCTCAATGAATAATTTTCTAATTTTGCTAATGTAATCTCGGTATCTCCTCCTTACTATATCTGCTATATTATTTAATATATTTCACTTTAACATTTTAATTTCAGTATTTTAGTTGCTGAACGCGATAAATGCGAGTATTCGAATATATATATATATATATATCTATATAATCTTCCACGTATGAATCTACTATATGTACCTACCTACTAGAAATAACCCTATGATGATCACCGTTTACTCACCACCATAGAGATTCAAGGAGATTCGATGTTCACCATAAGTACTCGATGAACTCTCCGTTTTCTACTAACAGAAGTTCTCTACCTGCAATGCTATTTCGTGTCTGAGAGATCTATCTAGTAGCCATATTGAATGTTACACTATCAGGCCCAGAACGAAACGCCGCACCCTCTCCTATGCTTCGATCTTAAGGGTAACTGACTTCATACGACCTTACATGAACAAATCGGACTTAATTCCCAAGATTCGACAAATCTCGCGTACCCAAAGTCTCCATCTTTTTCTTCCCATCTCTTTCCATCCAATCCCGACTTTCTCACCGACAGTCGGAAAAAGGGTTTAAGTCTCCATACTCGAAAGGAGCGGAAGAAACTGACGGTTGTCTGGTTGAATCGGTCGTTGGATCAGTCGCTGACGATCGGATGGATCGGATGGAGTGGAATTTAAGATGATCGCGAGGGCGGTCGCGAACGAGATGACGAGAGCGAGATTTCTGGCTCGCAGCTGACGCCTGAAGAGGAACCACGAGCGGATACGATGCTAGAGGGGGAGGATGTCACGTGGCGGGCATTTTGCTCGTCCGTCCGTGCATCTCGCCATCAATTTCGCTCATAAAGCGTTCCTCGCTCGAGAACTTTCCGTCCAGACCTTCCTCCTCGTTCCTGCCCCCTCTCTCCTTCCTTCCGCGCGCTTTCTCTTCCCGATGCAACCCTCCCGCCAATTTTCGTTCAATCCTCCCCTACAGCTCGTCTCCTCCACGACTCTGGACACGTTCTTACTGTTCGACACACGAACACAAAGCGAGCCGGGTCCTTCCAGAATCCACCCTTCGACCTCGTCTAGATTGAATCGGGGGTGCCGGAGGCTAGGAACGTGAATCGCATGTCTGATAAAAAAAGAAAAGGAAGGAGGAAAAGCAGCGAGGAAAGCGCGCAGTGCCTGCTTTGTCTCGCTTCTTTCTCGCGTCCCCGACGGACCCTGCCGGCCTCCTCGCCGCAAACTTCCACGCGACTTACGCACTCTTGCACCGCACGTTTTCGGCAGTCGTTACCTTTCCACGGACCTTGTCCCCTTTTTCCCTTCCTCGCACCACCACGCCAAAGGACCGTCCAGGCTTCCTGTGTACACTGACGGTCGAGTATGGCTAGCGCGTGTCAACCCTGGTCCTAGGGTGTTCTATTAATTTGAAGTCCATTTTTGTCCGAGAACTGGTCTAGCTTGGTGGTTGGAAATTTGTTGTTTCGCGAAGGGGTCTTGCAATCTTGGATTTGGATATACCCCGTCGTTCGATATCATTTCTCTTGTCCTGTCAGAAGGTACTAGCTTAGTAGGCTGCGAAAGTGACAGTGATTGCATGCTCGGGCTTTGTTAGGTCTAATCATGGGAAAAGTGAGAGAAAATCACTGACAGTCGAGTATGGCTAGCGCGTGTCAACCCTGGTCCTAGTGTGTTCTATTAATTTGAAGTCCATTTTTGTCCGAGAACTGGTCTAGCTTGGTGGTTGGAAATTTGTTGTTTCGCGAAGGGGTCTTGGAATCTTGGATTTGGATGTACTTCATCGTTCGATAGCGCTTCTCCTGGCATGTAGGAAGTGTTACCAGGTTAATAGTGTACTAGGATGACATTGACTGCATGTTGGGGCTTTGTTAGGTTCAGTCGTGGGAAAATTGAGACAAAATTAATATTGTTTGATGTTCTGTTAATATAGACAGAACGTATATCCGTTCGTCCTCCATTCTCACAAGTCCATCGCTCCAACAATGGGGGAATTAGCGAATATAAAGCAATTCTGCAATCTGCATCACGCTAGCCGGCGATCACACGTTCCCGGATTACTCAAAGAACCGATTATTCTCGGGGATTCGCGGAATTCCTGCTAAACGGCATCAATGCTTCTCTAGTATTATAAATTACGCGAGTTTGGGTGAGACAGTCGAAGCATCGTGATTCATCGACCATCGCGTGCTATTTCTGATCAGGTTGAATCGAGAAAACTCGATATCGAATGGTAATTCTGGAAATCTTCAAGTCCCTCGCCATCGCGAGTGGAACATAGATGATCCAGCGTAACGAGGGATCAGGTTGAGCTGACTCTTCGCGAATGACGCGCTTTATTTCAGTCCTCTGATCTCATAACAGGCTAGCTAGCTTGGTATCCGATCGGACTTCCGAGTCTCTCTCTCACTCCCTCGATAAATGACCACTTCCTACGGACGTAGCAATTTAACCTCCGAGTTTCCACGACGCTGGTAAACACTCGGCTAATATTGGTCGTACGTGGAATCGATCGGCTCGCGTGCAGCTTAAGATCATTGTAGGAATGCCATTCGATCGATTAATTCGACTGTAGTGGATCGTGGACCGATCGCTCGAAAGTTCTGCCACCCTGCGATGTCTTTGGAATTTTGGGGCAGAGTATGTTAGAGGTGGATTTTCTTCACAGTTCGAGATAGAATTTTATCGAGCAGTGGATTATCTTTATCCTTCGTTTATTTGTGACATTCGTGATATTTTCTGGGGAACAGATCATCTTGATATATCGTTCTTGCGTGTGTTCATTCTCTACGATCATTCTTAAACACCAGGGTCTCATGATTGACAGACATTCGGATAACGTGGATATCACTTGGACTAGGTCCTAGTTAGGGCCTGTAACGGTTATCTTTAAGACCCTAGTCGCTAGAGAGAAAACGGAGTCTGATCAACATTCAGAAGTGTAACTTAAAATTAGTCTTTTAGTATCATTCTTAACATTATTCTGTATTAGGAGAACATAACATTAGTAGAGCTTCGCGCTGGCAGAATTCCTAAAATTCTGGGCCTACAAATCGAGCAGTGTTGGCACGAAATCTTCTGCCAATATTGCGATTTTGTATTAGGCGAATATAACATTAAAGGAGGTCGATTATTGACAGAGTTCCAAGAAATGACGTCATTTCTAAGATTTCGGTGGACAAAACTTTCGCAGCTTTGGAGAAAATTTTTGGGCCAATTTTACGATTTTGTATCAGGAGAACATGACATGAAAGGAGATCGGCCGCGAAGACAGTTCCAAGAAATGACGTCATTTCCGAGAATTCTCGGACACAACTTTCGCAGCCTCGGAGAAAATTTTCTGATCGATTTCATATGTTTGTATCAGGAATACATAACATACAAGGTGGTCGCTCGCCGGGACAATTCCGAGAAGTGACGTCATTTCCAAGAATTCTTGGACAATACTTTTGCCGCCTACATGCTCAATACTTTTGCCACCTACATGGTCAATACTTTTGCCGTCTACATGGTCAATACTTTTGCCGCCCACATGGTCAATACTTTTGCCGCCTACGTGGTCAATACTTTTGCCGCCGGTAGTCAATAGTTTTGCCGCTGGTGGTCAATTCTTTTCCCGCTTGCGTGGTCAATAATTTTGCTGCCGGTGGTCAATACTTTTACCGCCACGGTGGACAATACTTTTGCGGTCTCGAAGAAAAATTTCTCGTCGATTTCGCGATTTTGTATCAGGAGAACATGATACGACAGGAGGTCGTTCATCGAGACAGTTCCAAGAAATGACGTCATTTCCAAGAATTCTCGGACCATACTTTTGCGGCCTCGAGGAAAAATTTCTGGCCAATTTCGAGATTTTGTATCAGGAGAACATGATATAACAGGAGGTCGTTCGTCGAGACAGTTCCAAGAAATGATGTCATTTCCAAGAATTCTCGGACCATACTTTTGCGGCCTCGAGGAAAAATTTCTGGCCAATTTCGCGATTTTGTATCAGGAGAACATGATATAACAGGAGGTCGTTCGTCGAGACAGTTCCAAGAAATGACGTCATTTCCAAGAATTCTCGGAACATACTTTTGACGCCTCGAGGAAATATTTCTGGCCGATTTCGCGATTTTGTATCAGGGGAGCATGATGTGACAGGAGGTCGTTCGTCAAGACAGTTCCAAGAAATGACGTCATTTCCAAGAAATCTCGGACAATACTTTTGCAGCCTTGCCGTAAAATTTTCAGCCAATTTTACGATTTTGTATTAGGATAACATAACATAATAGGTGGTTGCTTATCATACTACACACAGACTACTGATTGCAGGAGATTTTAATTATTTTACTTACCTTACTTACCTCACTTACCTTACTTGCTTTACTTACCTTACTTACCTTACTTTCTTTACTTTCCTTACTTCATTCTTCTTGCTTCACATATTACTTTAACAGATATTGCCCACTCTCAATTTTCAAAATTCTAAGAGAACATTGAAAATTTACAAGAGATGGGACATATCTTAAACTTTGTGCGTAGCTCTTAGCTTGGTACCGTTTCCCGAAAATTGTTTTTTTTGGGGAAACGATACCAATTACCAGGTCTCACCACGAGGAGGTGGCTACGCATCGAGACCCACATGCGCCCTAGTGGCGCATCCTACTGGCGCTATCTGTATCAAAGATACCCTGGTCTAACTTGGAGTGAAACAAGTTAAAGCGACTCTACTGACACTATTATATTTCGTGTCTTACAAAGGACGAGTTTCGCGATTATTCGAAAGACCGACTAGTCTAGGCAATGTACTCCCGTGTACAGAGATAACTTCATACCTCGGCACCCTCCCGATCGGGCCTAGTTCAATTCCAGTCACTGTCGCACTCGCCAAGACTTACACGTGGACCAAGGTTAGTCCCTGAACCAATGAAACTTCTAGTGTCAACGCGAGGGCCCTGCTGGGCGGTTGCCGGCCAAGACAGACACTTCGCATCCCAGCCACACGGGGTAGAACTTAATCATCCCTGTGGTCTAACCGTAGATGGTACTAGTCCGTCAGCCAGCATGTGCCCGAGCCCAAGTCGCGTACGACTTAGGCAGCGGACCGCCCCGTCGAGGTCAGAAGACGCACTGATCCGAGGGGGTCACCCTGGAACCCGATGCATGACGAGATTGACAGTGACTG
>NW_016909734.1:316804-370010 GCF_001483705.2 Eufriesea mexicana
GCCGGCCGAAGATCGGCGAAAATTTCCGAACTTTACCGATTCCTTTAAAAGTTACATTTCCGCTGAAATAACTAATAATTTATTAACTTTTTTGACTTTTATCGTTAATATACGTTACAAACTATTTGTTAAGAACAATTTTAACTTGCTGTTGACAATAAATTTATTAATTTATTAGCTTTTTGTAAGTTATGAATACATTTCAATACAAATACGTTACTTGTTTAAGTAGTAGCTAATAATTTAATAATTATTTTTACATTTATCGTTAAAGTACGTTGCAAAATATTTGTTATTAACAATAAATTTGTTAATTTATTAAATTTTTGTAAGTTATGAATACATTATAACACAAATACGTTGTTTGTTTAAGTAGTAGCTAATAATTTATTAACTTTCTTGAATTTTATCGTTAATATAAGTTGCAAAATATTTATTATTAACAATAAATATAGTAATTTATTAACCTTTTGCTAATTATAAGTACATTTTCACGGAAATACGTTATATATACTAGTAATAGCCTATAATTTAGAATTTTTCCACTTGTATTATAAATTTACGTTATGAACAATTTATTATTAATAAGAAATTGGATTATTTATACATTTTTATGAACTATAACTGTAACTGAATGGCGTCATTGCCAAGAATTCCGACCACTTACCTCTCGCAGCCTTAAATGTCGTCAAATATTTAACTGAAACATCGAAAATTTACAAAATATAGGAAACATCGTAAACTTTGTGCGTAGCTTTTAGCTTGGTATCGTTTGCCAAAGATTTCTCTTTGGAAAACGATACCAATTACCAGGTCTCACCACGAGGAGCTGGCTACGCATGGGGACCCGGACATGCGCCCTAGTGGCGCAGCCTGCTGGCGCTATCCGTATCAAAGGTAGCCTAATCTAACTTGGAGCGAACTAAATTAAAGTGACTCTATTGACACTTTATTTTATTTCGTGTCTTACAAAGGGGACTTCGAGAGAAAGTCTTTCCTCAGGCTGGATGTTCAAGAAAGGTAGCAGGAGCGCAAATACGCGAGAAGGTTTGATAATTTACCGATGATAAATGATAAACGTAGCGACAACGATTAGAGCCATCTATGACTTTAGGCTGAAAGTTCAAGAAAGGTAACATGAGCGCAGATGCGCGAGGAGGTTTGATAATTTACCGATGATAAATGATAAACGTAGCGACAACGATTAGAGCCATCTGTGATTTTAGACTGGAAATTCAAGGAAGGTAACAGGAGCGCAGATGCGCGAGAAGGTTTGATAATTTACCGATGATAAATGATAAACGCAGTGACAACGATAAGAGCCATCTCTGATTTTAGGCTGGAAGTTCAAGAAAAGTAACAGGAGCGCGTATGTGCGAGGAGGTTTGATAATTTACCGATGTTAAATGATAAATGTAGCGACAACGATTAGAGCTATCTATGTTTTTAGACTGGAAGTTCGCGGAAGGTAACAGGCGCGCAAATACGTGAGAAGATTTGATAATTTACCGATGATAAATGATAAATGCTTTTAGGCTGGAAGTTCAAGAAAAGTAACAGGAGCGCGTATGTGCGAGGAGGTTTGATAATTTACCGATGATAAATGATAAATGTAGCGACAACGATTAGAACCATCTATGATTTTATCCTGGAAGCTCAAAAGAGGTAATAAAAGCACAGATGTCCGAGGAGGTTTGATAATTTACCGATGATAAATGATAAACCAAGTGACAAAAATTAGAGCCATCTATGACTTTAGACTGGAAATTGAAGAAAGGTAAGAGGAGTGCAAATGAGCAAGGAGGTAGTCAAATACCTCGACGTGTAATAAACGAGGGCAGAAGATGAGTAGAAAATAACAGAGGAGCTTGCACAGTGAAGAATTAACAAATTACTTAAATTTTACAATTAGTTAGTGAATTTTTGTAACTGGATACCAAAGACGAACCCTCAAAGAAATTTCAAAAAGAATTAAAGATAAATTTCTACATCTAATATAGCTTAATTTATCTTAATCTATGTATTACTTCATCAGATACTACCCACTGTTTATTTTTAAAGTTCAATAGGAATTTTGAAAATTTAGAAGAGAAAGTACATAGCCTATTCTTTGTGCGTAGCTCTTAGCTTGATATCGTTACCCAAAAATTGTTCTTTGGGAAACGATACCAATTACCAGGTCTCACCACGTGGAGGTGGCTACGCAACGAGACCCGACATGCGCCCTAATGGCGCAACCTACTGGTGCTATCCGTATCAAAAGTAGCCTAATCTAACTTGGAGCGAATTAAGTTAAACTCTACTGACTCTACTGACACTTTACAAAATATCGTGTGTTACAAAAGGGGTTTCGGTTCGGTATACTACAACTCTATTTTCGCAACATTAAAATATTTAAATAGAGATATAACTAGGGAATGAAATATAAAAGACGCGAGCAAGTGAAAAATCGCGACGCGCCCGAACGAGATCGCGATTATTCGAAAGACCGACTAGCCTACGAGACGTACTCTCGTGTACAAGACAACTTCATGCCTCGGCACCCTTCCGATCGGGCCTAGTTCAAGTTCAGTCACTGCCATACTCGTCAAGACTTACACGTGGACCAAGGTTAGTCCCCGAACCAGTGAAACTTCCAGAGTCGATGCGAGGGTCCAGCGGGGCCTTGCAAGCCAGACAGACACTTCGTGTCCCTGCCCCAAGGGGTAGAACTTAATCATCCCAAGTGGTCTGACCGTAGACACTATGCCCGTCCAGCTGCAGGCCCATGCCCCAGTCGCGTACGACCAGGGTGCTGGACCCCCGCATCGAGTCCAGAGGAAACAGAGACCCGAGGGCCACCCTGGAACTCGATGCTTGACGAGGTTGACAGTGGCTGGAAATGAGTGTCGGAGACGAGTCGTGAGGATGACTTATGAGACGCGAAGTTGTCGAGTACAGGGGAGAAGTCTAGGAGTCTATCTTATGACTACTTAAAAATAAACTCACGCATCGTCCATCGATATGTCCCAAATGAAGCCTTGAGAAACCTAAAAGCTAAAACAGAATATATTATTGTTAATACGAATCTGAAAGAAAATGGATTAGTACGAGGAAAGAAAACGGAAACCATGAAGGTTAATAACCAAATGAAACGAGCAACCCAACGGTGTGATATAAAGAAACGATCGTGGAAGCGCTCGAGTATTGTACGAAATACTCGAACGCTCTAACGAAAACAAAAGGATTGGAAGACGTAAAATATGTGAGAGGAAAGTTAACTAAAACCTGCAAGAAAAATTAATTAATACCTGAAAACAAAACAAAAATTAAAATCTGAAAGAAAATAAATTAAACCTGAAAATAAAAATTATTAACAATCCAACGATGAGATATAAACAACTCAACGATGAGACATAAAGAAACCAACGATGAGACAAAGAAACCAACGACGAAACATTCGAATATTGTACGAAATATTCGAATGTTCAAACATAAATAAATATAAACGAAAGATAACATCTGAAATAAAAAAAAATAATTAAAACCTACAAAAATAAAAAATTATTAGTAAATTGTTTAATGGGGTGGGATGAGGCTGGGGTAGCCATCCCCAACCTCACTTCGGACCCCCATCCCTCGCGCACTACGAAATTTAGATGTTACACTTCCGAAGTCGAACCGACAAATGAGTTATGCTGCGTCGCGTCGCCCTTTATATACCCTCCGATCAACCAAGCTCCCCACCCCGATTGAAAATTTTCGAACTTTGCCGATTTTATTAATTATTAATTTTCCGCTCTCATAATCAATAATTTATTAATTTTTTCACATGTACCATAAATAT
This sequence comes from Eufriesea mexicana, assembly GCF_001483705.2. Classification (NCBI taxonomy): domain Eukaryota; kingdom Metazoa; phylum Arthropoda; class Insecta; order Hymenoptera; family Apidae; genus Eufriesea; species Eufriesea mexicana. The sequence goes on from NW_016909734.1 coordinate 320,631, forward strand.
ACGTTACGAACAATTGGTTATTAACGATATTAATTTGTTATTAACAATCAGTGTAATAATTTATAAACTTTTGGCAAATTCCAAGTCCATTTTAACACAAGTAAATCATCATTTCAAGTATTAGCCAATAATTTATTGATTTTTTTTTCACTTTCATTATAAATTTACGTTGTGGACAATTTGTTATTAACAATCAGTGTAATAATTTATAAACTTTTTATAAATTATAGGTACATTTTAACATAAACTTGTTATACGTTCAAGTAATTTATTAATTTTGTCACTTTTATTATAAATTTACATTGTGGCCAATTTGTTATTAACAATATGAATTTGTTATTAATAATAAATTTGATAATTTATACACTTTGTATAAATTACTTTTGTATACGTATTTCCACAGGGTAGATTTCCATGATACGTATACGTATATCAAAATATTTTTATTTTCTCTGTATTTTTGGATTAAACGAAGTATTATACGAAAAGTTAGTAGATTCAGTCTCAATGAACTTCCTAGCCTTCTTACTTTTTACAGAATACTTCATTTTATCCCAAAATCCTGCCATCTCAGAAAAACTCATACTTTTCGGAAACCGAGCGTTGTAGAGCAATTTCGATCACGTATTCCAATTCATTAAAGTAAACTCTACAATCGTCACCTAATGGATACTTCAGACCAACGAAAGAGTACAATTTTACTAGGCAGATCAGCGAAAAGATAAAAATTTGCTAGACACAACCAGCGAAGAAATACAAATTTACTAGACAGATCACCGAGAAAATAAAAATTTAGTAGACAAATCAGCGGGAAAATAAAAATTCACTAAACAGATCAGCGAGAGAATAAAAAGTTACTAGGCAGATCAGCGTAAAAATAAAAATTTACTAGTCAGATCAGCGAAAAAACTAGGCAGTGTAATCAACCAGGAACAAGATCCCGTAAAAGCCACCCATAGGAGATTCGCTATTCCCAATAAACGGTCGTCAACCCCATTCGCAAAATACGCTCACCGAAACAGAAGCAAACGCCCGATCCGCAGCATTGCAAAGACAATAAGCCGGTTGCACGGAAACGCGGCACGGGTTTGCGGAAAACGGGAACCGGAATGGCGGGAACGATCCGAGAAAATTGACCTGTTACGTCGGGAGCGTGCGTGGCTTCGCGGGAAACGATTCAGAATCGTTTCCCAAGAAACTCTAAATCACGGTTAATTTCTGCGCCGCGTCTCCGCGCCGCTTCCACTCGGGCGTTGCGTCAACTGGATGAACCGGAAGACGCGTAATCGCGCGGTCGCGATATCACGTGGCGCCGAACAACGATTTCCCTCCGTCTCTGTCACTCCGTCTACGCGCTCTCTCGGTACACGATTAATTTTATCTCGGTCCCGATGATGATTTTACGAGGAAGTTGATATCCGGCCGTGGCCGTTGCTATGTGTGTCACTCGTTTCTGAATGAATGCACGTTCGCCGTGAATGAACGGCAGCCAGCGTTATTACGCTGCACGTGAATAGCCGTTCCTCGAGCTTCCGTTCGACACGGCGAACGTCCCTCGGCACGTGACACGTTTGCGCCGTGATATCACCGACCATCGAAGAACAAGCAAGTACGCAGTTCCTCGCCGCTGGGATTACGTATCCGCTCTTTCCAGCTATGTGTAAGTACTGTTTCCATCGCGAAAATAGACGGGAATCGCGTTTCGAGATCGACCACGATTGTAGTCACGTTGAAGACAATCCCTCATTCTCTCTGACTAGTCTTCGATCGATAGGTAGATAGATCGATAACGTGCTTTATAGTTATATTATTTTCAGAAGGGATTTTTCTTGATTTTTATTCAAGGAACAAAAGAGCAACAATGTCGATAAGTAGGAAACTGTATTGTTTTGACACAGTTTGTTCGCTTTTACCAATCGGTAGACTGCAAAACTTGTCAGTGCACAGTCCTTATCGCGAATAAATACGTGATTTACATAGATTAACACTACTCCATATCACTTTATTATACAAATCCCACAATTTTGGTTTTCATTTTCGTAGATTTCGCGTAAAGAAAATATTTGGTAATTATTCGCCAATATTTCGTAAATTTTTGTTGTCACAGCGCACTCGGATGACGAAATACCACTAGGGATTGTTAGAAGATAAAGGAGACGTCCATATTGCTCACTGGGCTCTCGCGAGTCGCCACCTGACGGCGTCATACGCAAGCGCACACGAGACCCGCCAAATTTAAATCGTGTAACACAATTTTTATAGTTCTTCCGCGATTTTGATAGTCTCTCCTATTTTATCGCTGGTTAAAGATTTCGAATGAGCTCGATACGACGTAAACGTTCCGAATCAAATCCAATTTTTATCCCATTGAAAATTAAAAACAGGAATAATAGAAATCTCATTGTTATAGGAAAATATTGTTCCTCGTCGTTATATTATATGATCCGAGGTAGAAATAACTAAGCGATATCGTGGGTTCGCGTTGCTGGTTTGCGAGACCATGACGAATATCGATACTCGCCTGTGGTAATGACATTCTTATCGCACACGAGAGCGTTAATAACGAGAGACGGGATAATACGATTGTTTTTGCCAGAACAACAGTTGTACACTCGCGCGGTTTCGCGGAAACAACCTTTGATTCACGAAGGTTGCGTAAGCTGGCGCCGGCTGCAATAAAAACGTATTAATGATTCAGCGCGGCAAAAATGACTCGCCGCGGTTTGTCCTCGCGCGTTTTCCTCTTTTTATCCAATTCATCGCGGCCAGTCCAGCGAACCGTACAAAGGAATAAATCTTAATAATTTTCCATACGATTTCCCCGCGTGTCACGAAAATTCGTGTGGTCGGGTCGCTTGTGCACTTTCGAATCCAAGCGTCGTGCAGCGACGTCGATAGATTCGTGCTCGTCCGCGTAATTACGCGAGCATTGCACGTGCACGCGTTTTTGAATCACCTTGTACAATGAGAACCGTCGCGAGCACTCGCGAGCTGCGAAATTTCATCGATGGCGTGTAATTACGCGAGTGTTATACGGATACGTATTTGTGAATCACCCGATATAGTACGAAATCCAACTATGTCGTCGTGGGATGTTACGAGATACAAAATTGCATCGGTGGCGTGTAATTACGCGATCATTACATAGGCACGTGTTTGTGAATCATCCTGTATACTCGCAAATTTAAGTATTACGCGAGATAAACCGCCGCAGGAAGTCGCGAGATACGAAATTGCGTTGACAACGTGCAATTATTCCATTATTACACGGACAGGAATTTATGAATCACCCTGTATACACTGAAATCCAAGCATTACGCGACGACAATCGTCGCGAGAAATCGCGAATACCGTAATTGTATCGATAGGGATACAATTACACAATTACTACACGGACACGAGTTTAGTTGAATCACCCTATATACACTTAAATCCAAGCATTACGCGACGACAATGATTGCGAGAAATCGCGATTACCGTAATTGTATCGATAGACACACAATTACACAATTATTACATAGACAGGAATTTATGAATCACCCTGTATACACTGAAATCCAAGCATTACGCGACGACAATCGTCGCGAGAAGTCGCGAGTAACATAATTGTATCGTTACCTACACAATCATTACACGGACACGAGTTTACTTGAATCACCCTGTACATTCTCACATCCAATTACCACGCGACGCAAATCATAGCGAAAAGTCGCGAATAACAAGATTCCATCGATAGCGTATAATTACACGATCATTTCACGGACACGGATTTACGAAGCACCCTGTATATACTCAAATCCAAGTACCACGCGACGCGAATCACAACCAAAAATCACGACTAACGAAATTTGATCGATAGCGTTTAATTACACGATTATTTCACGGACAGGAATTTCTGAATCACCCTGTATATACTCAAATCAAAGCACCACGCAACACAAATCATAGCGGGAAGTCGCGAATAACAGAATTCCATGGATAACGTATAATTATACGATCATTTCACGGACACGGATTTACGAATCACCCTGTATATACTCAAATCTAAGTACCACGCGATGCAAGTCGTAACGAGAAATCACGACTAACGAAATTTTGTCGATAACGTAGAATTACGCGATTATTTCACGTGCAGAAATTTCTGAATCATCCTGTACATTCTCAAATCCAAGTACTATGCGACGCAAATCGTAACGAGAAAACACGAATAACGAAATTTTATCGATATCGTATAATTACACGGTTGTTTCACGTACAGGAATTTCTGAATCACCCTGTATACTCTCAAATCTAAACACGACGCGACGACAATTGTCACGATAAACTGCCAGTAATGAAATTATACCTATAGCATGTAATTACACCATCATTACTCGGACACGAGTTTATTTGAATCACCCTGTAGATTATCAAATCCAAGTACCACACGCGACGCGAATCATAACGAGAAATCGCGACCCAACGCGTTAGAATCGACAGAGTAGAATTATCCGAGCATTACACAGACACTTACTCGTGAATCACCCTGTAGAGCGCACGATGCAACGCGGGCACGCGACGAGGTCGAGGCGCCGCGACGGCGAGATGCGGCCAAGCAACGAAATCGCGTCGATAGCGTTTCCCGCGCTCATCCGCATTGTTACTCGGGGCATTACGCTCCGCGGCCGCATACTGCCGCGCGAATGCTCTAGATCCTTCCCTCCGGACGTGTGGGTGGCCGCGTACGTACTTTCATACCAGGCCAGGTACGTACGGGCAACCTGTTGCCGCGCAATTTTTACCAAGGGTTCCGCCTCGTCTAGCGAAACTGACACCCGCCGTAAATCACCCTGCCCGCCACGGACATGCATCTTCGGATCCGCCGTTGGTCCATTTACCATGCAGACTTATGGAAAGATCGTACTCACCATTTTCCTGCCGCGCTCTGCGCGCTTATAAAATATGCATGAAGAATTCGTCGCCCCTGCCACGATTAATCCACCTCGCGTCCCGCGCCTCCAGTGCTTCACGTTCGATTGTGGAATCTGGAAGAAATTAAGAAAAACCATGGTTGAGCAATTAATTCTATTACGTATAATTACTACTTATTATTTACCTACGATACTGCTCACTATTGCTATTTGCCTAGCTAATTACGCTACTGTTGCTATTTACCTATCTACCTACGCTACCTACGCTACTGCTGCAGGAACCTGCGCAGGGGGATACCCCGTGGTTATTATTATTAATCCTTTCGCTACTACGGGTGACTCCAGTCACCGGCCACAAAAATTAAGCAAAAAATTAAGACAAGTGCTATAGTTCCTCTTATTATATTATATTAATCTCTTATCTTATATTAATCCTATTCGCAAAGAATTGCAAGCTTTATTGTGATGGTCAGTTTTTCCTTTTATTTTTTGACAGAGTTCGTGGCGACGACCACCTTAGCGAAAGGTTAAACGTTACCTGTAAAATTGTGCAATATTTTAGTGTTTTATAAGTAAGATGTTCAGTCCCTGAATTGAATGACTGATAAATAAAAATTTTTATCCGAAAAAAGATTACGAATCTTTGGAAGAAAGGAATTCGGCTGTCAAATTAAATGCCTTGATGTAAACGTCGAGTCAATTTTATTTTTATGAATGAGATTTCGAGATTCGTTGTGAATAACACCATTGTGGAATTCCATGGGAAATTTGAGCAGGGAATCCTCGTATTAGGTTAGGTTCGAAATTGAAATTGAAATTTACTGGAGAATTCAGACCCTGTCTCTTCGATATTCAGATAACTATTAATAAAAGAGGGAGAAAAATAATTCGGTGTTTGAAAAATAGGGCAAGATTCGAAAAATACTTGGAATATATTTTAAACTATACTTCTTATATTTTCCATTGAATGAGGACCCTTCGATGATGAACAGAATTGGGACTTTGCGGGTAGAATTGTCAAAGGGGTTGAAATAGTTTATTGTAGATACCTCATTTTTGCAATTTGCGAAAACTTAACTGCTGTCATCCAAATTGAGAAACTTCTCCGATGCAGCGTGCTACAAAACAGTCGATTATGCCACTAGAAAAATTAATAACGTGAATATGATCGAATGATCAAGAGCAGAAGATCGTTCCCTGTGATGACTAGTTACACAACTCCGTGAGGCCGGTGAAATTCATCAGGATGTCGGTGATAACTCGCTTAGGCCAAATAATAATGGTATTTAGCCCTCTAGGTAGAATTGTCAAAGGGGTTGAAATGGTTTATTGTAGATACCTCATTTTTGCAATTTGCATAAACCTAACTGCTGTCAATCAAATTGAGAAACTTCTCCGATGCAGAGTGCTACAAAATAGTCGATTATGCCACTAGGGAAATTAATAACGTAAATATGAGCGAATGATGAAGAGCAGAAGATCGTTCCCTGTGATGACTAGTTACACAACTCCGTGAGGCTGGTGAAATTCATCCGGATGTCGGTGATAACTCGCTTAGGCCAAATAATGGTATTTGGCCCTCTCCGTGCCAGGATCCTCCTTTAATTCACGGTAACGCGAGGAGCGAGGGGTTTCTTAGCCGTAAGCGAGATTTAAAGGGCTGAATAAGTACGAACGAATTAACACGGCCGGAGCCTTTTAATTATGGGCCCGGTCGCGCTCGTTCGCCACTCGCTGAATCTAATTTTCGAGCGAGACAGAGCTCGATACGGATTCCCACGGTTCGTCCTTCCAGTTCCTCATCCTCCGTGAGGAATGCAGACTCGGTGGATCCGACGTGATCATCGCGTTAACCGGTTGCTTCGTCGCTCATCTTTCGTCAGATTTTACCGTGGGACTGATCCCCGGTACGTTTTATTGGGTTATTTGACAGCTTGTTGAGCAACGAATTGTTTCGCGAAAGTGAATCGATAATATTGGAGTCCGTTTTATTGTTAAGTTATTGCAGTAGGAGGTTAGGATGTTGGACGAGGTAACTTGATTAAATTTAGAAAGAAAATTCGAATTCTTCTGTTAGGAACTTATCCTAGCTGGGGATCATGATGTTCGATAACGTAACGTGATTAAATTTCAGAGAAATATTCGAATTTTTGTTTTATTTATCTATTATAGGAGATTATATAGTTCGATAAAGTAATTGATTAAATTTACGGAGAAGATTCGAATTTTTTTCTTATTAATCTATTATGAGATTATGGTGTTCGATAACGTAATTCATTAAATTTACGGAGAAGATTCGAATTTTTTTTCTTATTAATCTATTATAGGAGATTATGTTTGATGGCATAACGTAACTAAATTTACAAAAAAAATTCGAATCTTTTTGTTATTAATTTATTATAGTAAGGGATTATGGTGTTCGATAACGTGATTGATTAAACTTACAAAGAAGATTCGAATTTTTTTCTTATTAATCTATTATAGGAGATTATGATGTTTGATAACGTGATGTGATTAAATTTAGAAAGAAGATTCGAATTCCTTTCTTATTAATTTATTATTGTAGTGCATTATGATGTTCGATAACATAACATGATTAAATTTGCAAAAGAAATTCGATTCTTTTTGTTATTAATTTATTATAGTAAGGAATTATAGTGTTCGATATCGTAATTGATTAAATTTGCGAAAAACATTCGAATTTTTTTCTCATTAATCTATTATAGGAGATTATGTTGTTTGCTAATATCTCATGATTAAATTTAGAAATAAGATTCGAATTTCCTTGTTATTAATTTATTATTACAGTGTATTATAATATTTTATAACGTAACTTGACTAAATTTACAAAAAAAAATTCGAATCTTTTTGTTATTAATTTACTATAATAAAGGATTATGATTTTCGTAAATTCAATAACGTATCGTGATTGAATTTACGAAAATAATTCGAAGTTACACAGTTTTGCATAAATTCGGAGGATTTATTGGCACCGTGTTAACACGGGATGAAGCGAATTTTACATAAAATCGAAACTGTGTTACACAGGCACAGCCGAAGGGTTAACTGACTGTGACCGAAAAGATTTTTGGAAAAAGAAATAATCGCATTTTTACTGACTACTCGTTATTATAAACGAATAAAATTTATAAAGGAATAAATTAATCCTTCGTACCACGATAACGAGTCTCTCTCGACACGAATTTCTATTAAATCGTACAAAAGGGAACCACACTTGTCAAACAAATAAGATTTTTAACATATTTCAACCCGTACGAAATACGAATAAATTTCATCGTGCTTACCACACAACGCGAAACGATAAATTCGTTGCTGCATCAATTCGCTAAAGCAGTAAATATATTTATTTATCTATTCATTTGCGGAATGAGCCTTTGAAGCATTGTGAAATAAATTCAGAATGGTTCAAAAGCACAAACGAAACAACAATAATAATAACTTATTGCAGTAAAAAATACATTGAAATCGTCCATAAATAAAAAGCATCCCTATAACACATGTGCAAGCATGCTTGTACACTTACATACAAGAAGACAGCCATAACTTTTCCTATTAAAGCCATAATGCTCAATTTTCAAAAATTTAAAAATTCCAGAGGTGAGCTTCAGTCACCGTTTCATAAAATTTGAAATATCGGTATTAATTAACATATCAAATTTAACGTAATGTAACAGTGTGCGAGATATCGAAATCAAATAATTCTACAATTCTATTATTATACAATTCTTTATTTACTGCTCAAAAAAGTATCGTCAATTTTTCAGTAGAGAATCTTTGAATTTCTACTCTTTTCTAGCCAAAAGATCGTCGAGTGCAAAGGGTTAATTATATATGTGTTGATACAATAAAGGAGTGATGTATGTAAGAAAGGGATGAGTGGAACAAGTGTACATGGGATGGCAATATCTAATGAATTCAGGTTATTGTGATAAATGAGTATGCGTGTCATGATTGAGGTGTCGTGTGAATTGTGTATGTTAATATAACGTATGAAAGCGAAAAGAACAAAACGAGAGTGATTTGGCATAGGTCAGTTGCAATTGAATTTTAACCCTTTGCACTCGGCGATCTTCTCGTTACAGGAAAATGACAATTCGAAAATTTTCTGCCACAAAGTCGACGATATTTCTAAAACGATAAATAAGAAATGGTATGCAAATTAAGGCGTAGAATTATTTTACTTCGATATTCCAAGCATCGTTGAGTAATCGTGAATTTGATATATTAATTAACATCCATTTTTAGAATCTGATTAAATGGCGACTGAAGGGCGCTTCTCGAGTGCAAAGGGTTAATATTTCATCCACCACTAACACGTAGCTTGGCACGCAACGAGGATGCCAATTTTAAAAATTCCACCACGCAATTTCAATTTCCTATTAGCTATTACTAATCCGCTGAATGGGAAAATTTTCGCCGAAGATCTCGCTGAATCACGGCGTGAATGATTCAACGCGAGATTCAGTAGAGTGTTCTCAAATTACGTGGACGTTTATGAAAGAAATTACGGCTGCGAACGAATGTCGAGAGGGGGCGTGGAATAATAATAGGAAATGGATCGAGGGGGTACAAAACAGAGGAAGCGTCACTCAAAAACACCTTCGCGGCAAACGATGATGTAGTGTCATCTTACGAGGATTGACAGATGTCTTCCTGTATTCCAGGACTAGGTGACTCGCGTTGCAAACCCTCGACCCGTGTCATTTATTTACGGACTAGCAGCAGATAATGGACCGAGCGTTATAGCTGTCCTTGTGCACTCAGGTCCGATCCGAATCGGTAACCAACACGTTCTACAAATGGTAGTATTTTAGTACGTGACACTCTAGTTACCTGATTCTACTACGTCAATCAAATCTACGGTTTCTCGTATCAGTCCATTCTTAATATAGTTTTCTTTTCGGGCTGTCGAAAACCGGGGCTGTAACCTCGACTGAACTCGGAGGCCCCCGAATCCCAATTTTAACTAATCTCGCAAATTCCAATTTTACGTCTGCTGTCCCTAAATGAATGTTCCTGATACTCCGTGTATGAAAATATTTCGAATATTCTGAAATTGTGAGAAAGTATTAGAGAAACAGGAAGAGTAGTAGTAGAGTAGTTATCGAATTTACGAACCTTGAAAAGGAGGGACTTCCGGGACTGATCTTGGAGCTTAGAAATTTGAGATAATTTTGTAGGGGGTCGGTCCCCTTCCCCCACGTTTTAGATCGTCAGCTGGTCGCAGGTATCCCCGATGTAGCGGTGATGGTAGAAGGGACGACAGGAAAAGGGAAGGGATGCACAAGCACTTCGTTTCTGGGCCTGCTAGTGGGGACTCATCTATATATATACAATATTATTATATACATTACTATTACGCATTATTATATACATATTACTGGAAGGTTTGGAAGTTGTATATATAAGAAGCGGAGGTTTACCAAGCACTTGCGAGAAAGTCCACGAACGTGCTTCAAGTTGGAATCCACCTAGCGGCGAGAGTGAGAACGATGGTCGCTACAATTTTATTATATATTCTGTTTTAGTGTAACTGTTAAGCCTATCTTTGTATCGTCCATAAGGGACCAGTGATCTTAGGCGAAGGTACATGTACATACATACCTATTTAACCTCTTCATGGACGAATTTCTTTTAGGTTGTCGTTACAATGATTTCAGAACAGTGATTTAGTGAAATTCACTGCTATCAGTAATGATGGTTAAGGGATTCTATGGTGTATAGTTCTCCAACTGATTCCAATTTTCTTTTCACTTGTAACGATCGCAATTTTGATAAACATATGTGCACATATGTACCAGTATCCCTGAAAAAAGTTGACAGTCATTGGTTAGAATGAAGACATGAATGATCTTGGAGCTTAGAGGTTCGTGATAATTTTATATTCTGTTGTAGTGTACCTGTTAATCCTGTGTTTGTATGATCCATAAAAGACCAGTGATTTTAGATGAAAATACATCTACATACATACTTATTTCATCTCTTCATGGACGAATTTCTTTTAACTTGTCATTAAAATGATGATTCCAAAACAGTGATTTAGTAAAATTCACCGCTATCAGGGTGAAAGCAGGTTAAGGGATTCTATGGTGAATAGTTCTCCAACTGATTCTAATTTTCTTCTCACCTGTAATAATTCCAATTTTGACAAACATATGCGCACATATGTACCAGTATCCCTGAAAAGGTAACAGTCATCGATTAGAATAAAGAATAAATTATGACACGAGCGAATAATACAGTTTAGTATTATGATCCACGAGTTTTATACTCGCCTGGTGTCTCGCGAGGTTCATCGGCGACCTGCTAGAGGTAGAAAGACCCAAGACTGTGAAGGGGTGAAAGAAAATGGACGTAGGCTAGAACGAGTCATCGATAAATGGATCTCCGATGGTCCCTGTCAACCCAGGGACCTGGACGGATACCCGTGGCTCGCGTAGTATAGGTGCATGCCGGGTAAAATCTTAGAGTGTGACGTTTTACTACGCGGCGTCGCCTTCATGCAGGCTACCCTTTATGCCCGGCTGCCGAGGCACGGAAGCAAGAAAGAAGGACACTATTTCACGAGTATTACGAGTACCCTTTCCTCGCCACCCTTCTGGCACCATCCTGCACGAATATCAAGTACAGTTCTTCATTTGAACCGCCGTTTCGGTCGCCTCCACTTGGTCTCTCCGCTGTTAACCTCGACGAATGGCTGGCTTCGTCGCCTTTACGATCTCGTCTAGCGAGTTCCAAGATGTCGGTCACTTTTTCGGACAACTTCGCGCCAGGCAGACCGCGCTGGACCCTCTATTTACGGAACGGTATTATCCCGTCCTCTCCTTCCTTTCCATTCCGCCTCCATTCCGCCTCCATTCCGCTCCCGGCCTCCATCCAGCAGTCGTTCAACCACGTCCGATGCTCGGCCAGGCTAAACGCTTCAACCTCTTTCCCGCTTTTCGATTACCGCGCTGTCACATGCTCGATTAATCGCATCATCGTATCCCGACCTAACCTTCTGCTCCGTTCGCCGGCTCGGATAACCGACTGACACCGTGATCTTCCTCTAATCGCCCACGCGCCTCGCGGCCCGCTCCGATCCGCTCGAGGAAGGAACTATCGAGCGAGATTAGGCTGATCGAAGCGGACTTCACATTGCTAGGTTCCTTTGATGCTATCTTCCTTCATTGCTAAGTTCCTCCGTCGCTAGGTGCCTTCTTTGCTAGGTTCCTTCATTGCTAGGTTCCTTCGACACTAGATTCCTCCGTCGCTAAATTCCTTCGCCGAGAGATTCCTTTATTGCTAGGTTCCTTCATTGCTAAGTTCCTTTGTTGCTATCTTCCTTCATTGCTAAGTTCCTCCGTCGCTAGGTGCCTTCTTTGCTAGGTTCCTTCGTCACTCGATTCCTTCGTCGTTAAATTCCTTCGCCGGGAGATTCCTTTATTGCTAGGTTCCTTCGTCGCTAAGTTCCTTCACCGGGAGGTTCCTTCGTCACTAGGTTCCATCATTGCTAAGTTCCTTCGTCGGGAGATTCCTTTATTCCTAGGTTCCTTCGTCGGAAGGTTCCTTTATTGCTAGGTTCCGTCGTTGCTATGTTCCTTCATTGCTAGGTTCCTTCGTCACTAGATTCCTTCGTCACTAAATTCCTTCACCGGGAGATTCCTGTATTGCTAGGTTCCTTCATTGCTAAGTTCCTTTGTTGCTATCTTCCTTCATTGCTAAGTTCCTCCGTCGCTCGGTACCTTCTTTGCTAGGTTCCTTCTTTGCTAGGTTCCTTCGTCACTAGATTCCTTCGTCACTAAATTCCTTCACCGGGAGATTCCTGTATTGCTAGGTTCCTTCATTGCTAAGTTCCTTTGTTGCTATCTTCCTTCATTGCTAAGTTCCTCCGTCGCTCGGTACCTTCTTTGCTAGGTTCCTTCTTTGCTAGGTTCCTTCGTCACTAGACTCCTTCGTCGCTAAATTCCTTCGCCGGGAGATTCCTTTATTGCTAGGTTCCTTCGTCGCTAAGTTCCTTCACCGGGAGGTTCCTTCGTCGCTAGGTTCCTTCATTGCTAAGTTCCTTCGCCGGGAGATTCCTTTATTCCTAGGTTCCTTCGTCGGAAGGTTCCTTTATTGCTAGGTTCCGTCGTTGCTATGGTCCTTCATTGCTAGGTTCCTACGTCACGAGATTCTTTCGTCGCTAGGTTCCTTCGTTGCTTGGTTCCTCCGTCGCGAGTTTCCTTTATCGCTATGTTCCTACGTCGCGAAGTTCCTTCGTCGCTTGGTTCCTTCATTGCTAGGTGCCTTCTTTGCTAGGTTCCTTCGCCGCGAGGTTCCTTCGTCGCTTGGTTCCTACGTCGTGTGGTTCCTTCGTCGCTAGGTTCCCGTCGCGAAGTTCCTTCGTCGCTTGGTTCCTTCATTGCTAGGTGCCTTCTTTGCTAGGTTCCTTCGCCGCGAGGTTCCTTCGTTGCTTGGTTCCTTCGTCACTTGGTTCCCGTCGCTTGGTTCCTTTATTGCTAGGTTCCTTCGTCGCGAGGTTCCTCCTTTGCTTGGTTCCTCTTTCGCGAGGTTCCTCCTTTGCTTGGTTCCTCTTTCGCGAGGTTCCTTCGTTGCTTGGTTCCTCCGTCGCGAGTTTCCTTTATCGCTATGTTCCTACGTCGCGAAGTTCCTTCGTCGCTTGGTTCCTTCATTGCTAGGTGCCTTCTTTGCTAGGTTCCTTCGCCGCGAGGTTCCTTCGTCGCTTGGTTCCTACGTCGTGTGGTTCCTTCGTCGCTAGGTTCCCGTCGCGAAGTTCCTTCGTCGCTTGGTTCCTTCATTGCTAGGTGCCTTCTTTGCTAGGTTCCTTCATCGCGACGTTCCTCCGTTGCTTGGTTCCTACGTTGTGTGGTTCCTTCGTTGCTAGGTTCCTTCGTCGCGAGGTTCCTCCTTTGCTTGGTTCCTCTTTCGCGAGGTTCCTTCGTTGCTTGGTTCCTCCGTCGCTAGGTTCCTTCATTGCTAGCTTCCTTCGTCGCCAGTATCGTCTCGACATCATCCCTCGTTGACAGCGCGTAGAGAAAGAGATCATGTCAGACGGGTGCCAAGTCCCAGTCAGAAATTTACGATCCCTGGATCGGAAAGACGCGATGTTATCGGCGCGAGGGAAATTCCTGTAACGCGTATGCACGCGACGAGCGATCGACGACGCTCCACGTCGTCGGGGCGCCGGCGACGCCAACGACGCGAGGGATCTCCTAAATTTTTCACGAGCCTCTAATGCAGCCGCGGCCAGATGTTTGCAGGCGTGGCGGCGTGGGGCTGAGCGGGGCAGGGTGTTCATCAAGGCAGCGTGCGTAGTCATCGTTGGCCGCGGGAACTCGAAGATTAATATCAAGCCGGAATGACTGCAATCGCCAAGTCGCATCAGCGGTACGCCGCCGACGAATAATCGCCTGAAATTGTCACGTAGTCCGGGAAAAAGAAGCACAGATAACGAGGGAAATGGTTATTAATTGTCATCGTGCATCAAGCCGGTGCGCGATTCCAGGGAGTCGTTTGCGCTCGTCGGTTGGGTCGCACGTACGTACACCGTGCCCCTGGTTGTGTGCCTTCGTGAAAAATTATTATAGCGCCGCCTGCAGTTCGCCGAACCGACCGTCAGCCACTGCTATTTGTAAGGGCGACGTTTATTGCGATGATACGTGGAAGTCCGCGGAATCGACCTTCGGCAACCCCTGCAGGATCGACCTGCCACGAATTCGTGTCTCTTCGAAGACAGGGCGCGCACCGTTCACGCGAGTACCGCGAAAATTAATCCTGACGATGATTACGGGCCGTTTAAGCTAGCAACGAGTCCATCTTGAAGCCATTCTCAGTCTATCGGTTTTGCCCCTATTTCTTTTGGTTCCCGAGATATTCCAAGCAATATCTGTTCACCTCTTTAACATGATCGATAAATAAAAATACGCGTCGAATATTTTTTGGAGAATTTCCTCTCGGTGTGTATGAGTAGAATATTTAATTCTCTCGTTAATCGTGACTCTTCCAATATCATAATCGACAATTCACCCCCGTGCCAACCAGCCCGATTTATTTAACACTAATCGTGCCAAGCAGTGTCAAATAACCCCTTTCAAAATTTACTTCATAAATCGTACATTCGTTGTTATTTATTTCATATTTTCGTCTGACTTTCTGTAAATTTTTATATTATCTGCTTATTTAATTTCTCGCTTCCCCTTCTTCTCTTCACTTATTTTTACCAAGAAAAATTCTTTGCATGGCTTATGTTCCAGGATGGGTCATTTCACCCATAATTTTAAGAATAGATACGTCACAAGTACTAGTACGTTTAGTGTTAATAATTATTTGATCAAAAATTCGAATCTACTAAAAATACCCAAACTTGTTATTATCTATTTGATATCAAAACTGATAATTAGGGGATCAAATAATTTTCTTGTATATACCTTTAAATTGTAACTTCTGAGAACTGGTTGCACCTCGAAAACAAATTTCCACCCCATTTATCGTCCTCAACGTCCTTCAACGCACCTGTAGAGCTCCTCAACGCCAATGTAGTCTTCGAATGCCGAAACGTGAAACGGGAAAGAAACGTTGCGCAGCCTCCATTTAGGAGGATGGACGCGATCACGAGCGCGCGATCAGCGCCGAAAACATTCCTCCGTGCCATCCAGTTGGAATGCGGCGCATTAGGCGCGATCGATCAAGCCGGCAACCGGTTGCAGCGTTTGGTTACGTTATGGCTGCGTATTCCACTTAATTAGTCGACCCCGCGAGATGAATTGCCGCGATTAAAAGCTGCCAGTCGGGTTTGTCGTTGCGGGCCTCCCGCGTACCCTGCGCGGGGAGAAGAGAAACGAGGAGAAGAGAGGAACATAGGCTGTTGGCTCGTCGCGGGAGATGCCGGAGAGACCGGCCAGCGTCTAACTTTAGACGCCGAGCGTTGTTCCTTCGCTGCTTCCAGCACGCGCCACCTAAGTCCTGTATCATCTCTCCGAATTCTTCCGAGATAAATTCGCCCCACTTTGCTCTGTCCACTTCGTTCCTAGCCTTTCCACCTCGAGATCCTCCTTGGTCTGCATGATCTTCTCGAAGACCAGGGCCCGGGGTGAAGGGAAGAGAGCAAACGTCTGTCAAGAGGTTTAATTAGCCCATTCGTAATTCCCAGACTGGAGATGTGGTCACGGAGTGTTTACGTTCGGGTGGGTACCACTTTTGTCCTAGTATTTGGAAGATAAGACAGGTCTTGGTGGCAGAAGTTAGCCTCGGGGTAGCGCAGTCGGAGTTGGCAGTTTTAAATACGCGCTCAGCGACGGATTTTATCGTTCCGTTAACCTCTCTAATGAAAAGGGGCACCTAGACTACAGTGCGAGACTAAAATTTCTTGGCTGACGACCTCGCAAAGACTGCGAGATGCTAGAAAGAAGAATCTTCCCGATCTATGATCTATCCGTTGACACCGGCGATGACACCATTTAGCGTTCTTGGAGTTTGAACCGAAATTTGCATGATCTATGAACAAAATTACTGAAGATGTGGTCACGGGGTGTTTACATTCTAGCAGGTGCCACATTTGTCCCGGTATTTAGGAGATAAGAAAGGCCCTATGGCAAAAGTTAGCCTCGGGGTAGCGCAGGCGGAGTTGGCAGTTTTAAATACGCGCTCAGCGACGGATTTTATCGTTCCGTTAACCTCTCTAATGAAAAGGGGCACCTAGACCACAGTGCGTAGCTAAAATTTCTTGGCTGACGACCTCGCAAAGAAGGATCTTCTCGATCCGCGATCGATCCGTTGACACCGGCGATGACACCATTTAGCGTTCTTGGAGTTTGAACCGAAATTTGCATGATCTATGAACAAAATTACTGAAGATGTGGTCACGGGGTGTTTACATTCTAGCAGGTACCACATTTGTCCCGGTATTTGGGAGATAAGAAAGGCCCTATGGCAAAAGTTAGCCTCGGGGTAGCGCAGTCGGAGTTGGCAGTTTTAAATACGCGCTCAGCGACGGCTTTTATCGTTCCGTTAACCTCCCTGCTGGAAAGGGGGCACCTAGACCACAGTGCGTGGCTAAAATTTCTTGGCTGACGACCTCGCAAAGAAGGATCTTCTCGATCCGCGATCGATCCGTTGACACCGGCGATGACACCATTTAGCGTTCTTGGAGTCTGGACCGAAACGGCGTGGTCCGTGGACGGAATGCCTGGAGAATATTTATAGAACGAAGTGGGACAAGGGTCGAGAAGAGGCGGAACCTCGAATTACCCGAAGACGAAGAATTCGACGAACGGAATGTTTCCGTGGGCACCTCTCTGTCTTGCTCTCTCTCTCTCTCCTCGCAGGACGTCGTTCCGAGCAACGACAGCCGCGTGTATCCGCTGTGGCGGATGGAAAAACGCTTCTGAAACCGAGCCCGGGTTGAATCGCATCGAGTTCATGACCCGGCGCGTCTACAGCCACTGATTCACTCGCGGCCTCGTGCCTGTGTTTCCTTTTGTCAGCCGTGCCACGCGTTTCGAGAGGCCAGACGATGATTTCACACGCTGGATCCCCCACCCTCTATTTCTGTTTTCGTCTGTCTCTGTTTGTCGGCTGTCAGTCGACGACGGGGGAATATTGTCGACGAAATTCGCGACGGAGGCGCAGCCAGCCAGCCAGCCGACGTCTTCTGCGTCTCCATTCGACGGGGACACGTGTAATTACGGGCTTCCAATTGTTGTTTCCTGTCCTAGATAAATTTCCTGCGACTGACGCGCCGGTTAATAAGTTCGAATCCGGCCCGTCAAAGCGACGGGAATAATCCTTTGTTACCGTTCAGACCTGGCCTTCCCCGACGAATCCGCCAGCAGACGTTCCAAATGTTCCGAACGTCGTCACGGAGCGTTCGAGCGTCGTCTCTTTTCGATCCGATGCTTCCAAGTTTTGTTTCCCAGTCCGAGTTCGAGATCTCACTTCGTGGATCGCGGTTTTTCGAAACTCGGATAAATCGAATTCCCAATTTTCCCGAAGCTTTGTTCTATCATCGTCGAGGAGTAATTACACGACACAGGGTATATTGTATATTCACGCAGTGCATGATCTACCTACGTTTAACCACTTGCGATGACAAGAAATTCACAGACACTTGTACCAGAACGATCCAGTGTTTCTGTAACAATTGAATAACGACGTGTGTACCACGTCGTTGGCGATTCTGTGGCAAAAGCAGTACGACGTGCGTGACACGTCTTTCCAGCGCAAGTGGTTAAATTTCCGCGAAATATGGCTGAAGCTCAGGTATAACATCCGTGATGGAGTAACGAGGGATTGACTCTTTGACTGCCATGCTAAAATTACGTATTTCGTGCAGGACGCCATGGCGATGCACCCTTAGATGCAAGATTTGTTCTAATATTTTTTGGATTGACGTTCTTGTTGATAGACAATGTTATATATTGTCATCTTTTGTATTAAAGCGTTTCCGATGTTTGGAACCGATGTAAAACAGTTGACAGCTGTAATGGGTCAAGCATTTATTCTTTCTTGACTCTCAGCGGTCAATTCCGCGCCATTCTTGGCTGCATACGGATGTTTTTCTAGCCATCTGACTAAAATTGTATTATATCCCTCAATTTTGTTATTCTGAATTAAAATGATCGTCTCACCGAGTACGCGAAGCACTGTGCTCGTTTTCTAACCTTCGAATCTACCATAATTATAATAAAAGCTTTGAATTCTTTAATAGGGCACTTTTTATTTCAAAATATCTTCTAATTACCGATTATATTAAAAATGTAAAACTATAATCGCAAAAGCTGAATGAAAATTGACAGTTAGTGCATTTAAAAATGGAAACGTCCGTATGCAGCGAAGAATGACACGAAACTGACCGCTGAGAATCAAGAAAGAGTAAAAGTTTGGCCACGATGGTCATTGGTCAACTACTCGTAAAACTACAATTGTAAAAATCGAATGAAAATTGACAGTGCAAGTTGTTCAAGCGCTCTGATCACCAATGACCACCGTGGCGTCGCAGGAGAAACCGTGGTTGGTCAAGAATGACACGAAACTGACCGCTGAGAATCAAGAAAGAATAAACGCTTGGCTACTGTGGTCATTAATCAACTACTCGTAAAACTACAATTGTAAAAATTAAATGAAAATTGACAGTGCAAGTTGTTCAATCGCCCCGATCACCAATGACCACCGTGACGTCACAGGAGAAACCGTGGTTGATCACCAAACCGTGGTTGGTCAAGAATGACACGAAACTGATCGCTGAGAATCAAGGAAGAATAAACGCTTGGTCCGTTACAGCTGTCAACTGTTTTACATCGCTTATAAACATCGGAGACGCTTTAAGACAAAAGTGACAATGCATAACATTGTCATCTATCAACAAGAACGTCAATCCAAAAAATATTAAAAATACAAAAGTCGAATGAAAATTGACAGTGCAAGTTGCTCAAGCCTTTCGGTCCCCAATGACCACCGTGACGTCACAGGAGAAACCGTGGTTGATCACCAAACCGTGGTTGGTCAAGAATGACACGAAACTGATCGCTGAGAATCAAGGAAGAATAAACGCTTGGTCCGTTACAGCTGTCAACTGTTTTACATCGCTTATAAACATCGGAGACGCTTTAAGACAAAAGTGACAATGCATAACATTGTCATCTATCAACAAGAACGTCAATCCAAAAAATATTAAAAATACAAAAATCGAATGAAAATTGACAGTGCAAGTTGCTCAAGCCTTTCGGTCCCCAATGACCACCGTGACGTCACAGGAGAAACCGTGGCTGGTCATACATGAGCAACGTGTCAGTGAAAGCGTTGAGAAATAATCGCGTTGGCTAAACGTCGAGAAGAGAAGAGGAACCTGGATGCTGAGCTCGGTCCGGGGACCAAGCGCGAGAAGAGGGACAAGCGGAAAGGGGATTCCTCAGGGAATAAACAAGCGCGTCAACGTATTTCCCCGCGCTGAGCTAATGACCTGTTCGCGAGTTTGGCTGGACGGGGGTGGAAATTCAAGATTCTCGCGTGGCAGGAAACGAATCGTCGATGGGACGGTCCGATCGCTAATTCCTTCCGAGTCGAGAACTCCTCGCAGCCTCTTACCTTCTCCGATCCATTGAACTCCTCTCCACCTTCGGGTCTCCACCGTCGTCTTTTCACTTCTCTTCTTTTTCCTCTCGCTTTTCTTCCTTCGCCTCTCCTCGCTCCGTCTCCTTCCTCCGGCCACCCCACACCACCACCCCCGGCTTGGTCGTGCCGCGTTGGTATTCAAAGACCTCATAACAGACTCCTCGCTCATTCTGTCTTTCCCTCCCTCGCCACCCACTCCTCCCCGTCTCCACACCCGCCTTCTCCTCCTCCTCCTCCTCCGTCTCTTTTTCCACCTTTTTCTTATCCAACCTGGCCAAGCATCCTTCTTCTTCTTTTTCTTCTTCTTCTTCTTCTTCTTCTTCTTCTTCCTCCTCCTCCTGACTCGGTCTTCTATTGACAAAGGTATGCGGCCCTCCCCTTTTCCACGGAAGAGAAACGAGACCAAGGAGGCAAGGAGGTGTAAAGGAGGAGACACAGCGACGGTAGCGGGGGTGGAACTCGAGAGGAGGAGGATAACGAGAGGAGCAGGAAGGCAGGAGGACGACAAAGAGGCCGACACAATGACTGGCCTTTTCTCGGCGAGGTTTGAATATATCGGCAGCCCGTGGAGGGGCATGAATTGGTAATAGAGGAAGTCGAGGTCTCGCCTAACCCCCGCACCCTCTAGCTCGCTCCTCCTCGCTCCTGCCAACCGCCATATTCCCTCTCGCGCTCCGATCCTCTCGCTTATTTTCTAAGAGCTCGGCCTGACTCCTATCTCTAGACAATTTGTGCCCTTTCTTCCCCGCTCATCGTCGTTCCACTTCTCTCTTCGTGGTCCCACTGCATCTTCCAACACCATTTTCTCACGATCCGCAGGAGAAAGGCCGCCGTCGAATCGTGCCTGACCGTGTCTCTCGTTTAATCGATGCGCCGGAATAACCGATGTTTCACAGGAATTTATGATAATAAAAGTCGCCCCGACTCTCTCCTGGCTCTCCTCTCGCGTCGCGCAGCAGCCCCCGCGGGCGGCCGTGCTCGCGAGATGCCATCGCGAACACGTCGGGACCGTCTCGGCCGATTCGCGCGTCGGGGTGTCGCGAAGGACGTGGGTGGCCAGGGGGTGGCCGGTTGAGAACCGCTGAGGCTGTTTGGAATGCCGCGTACCCCGTTGCGAGACGAGACGACATCGCGGGAGAAGCTACTCATTATCATAACACCGATCGCGCATTCGATCTGCCATTTTTATCTAGGAATTTTAACGCCATGCAAATCTCGCCACCATTTTCTACCTTCTACGCACGAAACAGGCACAAAATGATTTTACTTGTTTGCAGTGTGCTTTTAAATTCGTCGTGATTGATACGGGCAGACGGATTTACCGATTTCTACGTTTCCTGCGTTAAAATCGGGAACAAAGAAAGAGAGGGTTTTAACCCTTTGCTGTCGATGACCCCGTAAGGGAGACATTCGCAAGTCAAGAAATACAGAAAATTACGGAAATTATAAATTTTGTATTTTTACGTATTATAAGTAGTATTAAACGAAAATCAGTTTTAACAAATTCTGTGCGTTTTAAAATTAAAAATATTTGAAAATAGTTTCATTTTTATCAGGGAAGGTATTAGTTGCGTTTTTGACTAATCAACTTGACAGTTGACATTTCAAGGCTTATTTGCAACAAATTTCGTTCGATTCTGAGCAATTGTTTGATTTTGGTGACACAAATTCCAATTGGAAAATTGGAAGAAGTAAGTAACTAAGAGAAGGGATGTCGATTTGTGAAATTATTTTTCGAATAACTATTCTCAATTTTAATACGCGTACTGGTGATTGTGAAAGTGACCAAAGACATTTTAAATTAATTGCGATTAACACTAGGTTTACGGACGCTATCTGTATACCTATTTCTAAGGACACTTGTCAAATTGACAGGTAAAGGAAACCACGTGTCTTCTTTTTTAACGATTAGTTTAATTTAAAAACAATCATATATTATATTAACAGTCAAATTGACGGGTTCCGTAAATTTAGTGTTAATCTACAAAATCAATTTAATAATTGAAATCTTTGCGAATTTGCCAAAAGTAGCTTCGTTTTTGACACGACGTAACTGTTTTCGAGTTTCTAAATTAGAATTTCGTAGTCAGTGACAAAAGTCAGAATTAATTCCACCAATTTACAATTTTCGAATCGGGTCCTATCGTCAATTGTCAATTATTCCGATTAACCTGTCAATCGTCAAAGAGTTGCCTCAAATGGTACCAATGCTGGATTATTTTTATCATTTAGCTACACTACTGCATTACATTTATTACATTTTTCTATACGAATATCGCAATAATCAATAATCGAATTCATCGATGGAAAATTAAGAATTAAGAATGAAGGAAAATAAAAATATCGCAAATTTTGACTGATATAGTTGCCAAGATTCCAAGATTCCACGGTTAAAGTAGACGGATAAATCCGCAAGAGAATCACTAGATCCGAAGATAATGGTGGAAAGCGACCAAAGCGACCGCGCGAGCGATTAAGAGACACGTTTGCTCGGCCAAGAAGTGCACCGAAAAAGGGAAAAAAAAGAGAAAAGGAAAGCTCCCTCGGTGATTCTCGTACCGACACATCGCAGCGACCTCGCGATCACCGCGAAGGATTCCGCAATTGAATTTCGATTATCAAAGCCCGGCTTTCAGAGCGTTGCCCTTCGCGTGAGTCAGCTTTTATCGCGTCAGCGTGCGGACGATCGAAATTCGACCCTCGGCCAGTAACGAAATTAATTAAAACGGACGGGTAGTTGCTAGAATTGATATATCTGTGCCCTGCTCGCCCCCTTTGACCACCTCCCCCGATAAAGCCTCGGACGTGGAATGGAAGATGGCGGAGGAGAACCCTCTAGATAGCCCCGTGGAACGTCAAAGAAATTTCATCGATGCTCGAGACACAGTCGCTCGGCCGGAAGTGGCTCGCGTTTGGTTTCGATAAGTGGCTGTTGAGAGGGTAAATGCCGATGGAGAGGATGCTACAAGGGGCAGGTGGGCCGGAGGGAGGAACGAAGGGACGAGGATTTGTTCCTGATTGCCTTTTCGCAGGAAATCGACGTTGGATTAAAGCTTCCCGATTCGCAAGGCGATTCCACTCTCTTTCGCTGGATTTCGATCGCGATTCGGCAGGATTCAGTCGGACCTGGTCTTGGACGATCTAGGAAGAGAGGCTGCCTTTGTACCATGGGCAATCGTTTATGTAGGAATGCTAGGGTTTGAGAGCGAGTGCAAGGGAACACTTGGGTCTACCTAGCTGAAGATGGGCAATAAACTTATGGGCCTATTGGGCCTAGGGTTCAGGCCGAACGTTGAGAGTGTCATATGGAGTGCGTACAGGAGGACGAGTGACCGCGTGCAAGGATCGGATGATGTTGGAAGGATCGGGATATTTATGACAGTATCGAATGCAAGTGAAGAACTAAATGGGTCTGAGTATTTAGGGTACGTGACCCACCCAAGACGAGGCTGTGAGAAATGCATGAGAAATGAAAGGGAGCATGAGGGAGTATGAAAAAAGACAGAGTGCAAGGGCGTGAAACGTGACAGTTCCTTGGGAGATAGCGTGAAAGTCGTAAGTCTGGAATAAGTCAGTTCACGATAAATTATATTTATTATTTACCACAATCGTTTTTCTGCCACCTAACAATCCTACATATATATTATACGAGGTATAATTACGCAGGGATAGGTCCCTAATAGAGATAGGGGTAGTTAGGACTTAATATTTGGACGTCGTTGGAAAGAACAATTGTTCGTAGTGTTCTGTCTTTGAGGTTTTCAATCTCGTCGAGTCAGATTCTAGTTCAGTATCGTCAAATTACATTTGGAATTGGTTAAAGGACTGATCTTGATATTTGGACGTCGTGGGGAGAAACAATTACCGATGATATCGGACATACTACGCGTCGCACGTCAGTAGCGGATTTTGGGTCTTAACCCTTTGACTGCCACGCCGAAATCACATGGACGTCACGGGAGTATTTTTATTATTCAAAGCATATAAACGCTCTGGTCACCAATGACCACCGTGGCGTCACAGGAGAAACCGTGGCCGGTCATATATGACCAACGTGGCAGTCAAAGTGTCAAGGACCTTGTACTAGCGTCGAAGGGTTTGGCCTTAAAGGCTTTCTGTTTTTCGGAATTGTTCAATTCTAAACCCGAAGCAGTACCGAGCATATTAGTCGTTATAACTATTGTATTAAGGACACCTACATTCTTTGTTTGTATTCCTATAAGCGTACTTTCCGCGGTGAATAAACTATATATTTATCGTTCATTATATAACTATACATTAGGTCCCTGCGTATTACGATAGACTCTATATTACGATCAAGAAATTACAAAGAATCTCTTACCTTACGACTGAAGTCCCGATGACGCCTTCCATGATCAGCAGCAAAGTCACACGATAACACGGTCACACTCGCGTCGAGCCACGTCCGAACGCGTCGAAGAATAACACGCAACTGAAACAGGAAAACGTCGACGAAAATTAACTGCGAGCCTTAGTTAATCCGTCGACTCCTTCTGTTTACGTTTCGAATCTACCTACAAACCACGCCTCTATCCTGTCGTAGTTTGAAGAAGAGTCGATGTACGAGTGTTAGCTGCATGATCATATCAGTTACTAGTCTAATCTCTTATCTCTTACTCCTAACTCTCTTTTAATTCGCGATAAATATATATTTTGGAATAAACCAACATACTTTATTCCGATATTTCCCAATCAGAAGTATCCCTACATTTATTTCCGCGTTGCATATTCCACGCGAATCCAGCGCCCTACTCTCTCCGCAGCCCCTGGCGGCTGCAACCGGCGAGGGGGCGAGATCGAGCACGGAAGGATCGTAAGTTTCTGGGAAGGAAAGACAAACGTTTTATTTCGCCACGATCCCCGACCACGCTCTTTCGTTCGCCTTTAACGACGATCCGCAGCGTGTTACGCTCGGTGCCAAGTCTCGGGGCCGAAAACGAATGGAAAAACATAGCGTCCGGTTTTATTCCTCCGCCGCGACCCCGTCCGCGTAATAAAATGTCGCGCAGCAGGCATAAACTTTCTTTCTTAATTATCGCCGCTTCGTTAATTTCTGTGCCGAGGTCGTAGCTCGGCCCGGGACAGCCGAGTGGCCCGCGCCGTGACGAGAGCAGAGAAGCCCGGAACCGCAAAAACTGCGTGAAAAAGCGAGCAGACGGAGCGGAGTCGCCCGAGGAACAGAAGCAGCAGGAAGTGGATGGCCACGCTTTCCGGAATTAGGGGTCGAGGAACGTAAACGCCATCTCCGTGGAGTTATAAGTAATAAACCTTCGTTTCCGGTGAACTGGCCTATCTCGTCCGATGCAAACTATCGGCTTGGTGGTCCCTTTTTGCACCTTGCTTGGCGAGCCAAGTGTCATGGCGTGCACGAGGGTACGCGGAGGGTACGATCTTATAATATATTCCTGGATGAAAAGGTGGCACGCGTGTGCTATACCTCATTTTCGTGTTATCTTATGATAACTATTATGAGACCAATGTTCACACTCTCATGGAAATGAACATAGATGGAAAACGGGGATTCGAGGTTTCTTGCAAATCTTCGGTGAATCCTGGACCCCCATAAATTCTTTGCATCTCTCACCCCTCTTTGCACTCGACGATTTTTTGGCTAAAGAAAATATAGCGACCATCATTCTCACCCTCGCCACTAGGACTTCGATTCCAACTTCGAGGAATTTCTCGTAAGTCCTCGGAAAATCTGCAATTCCTGTACATGTAACTTCCTGACCGTCCAATAGTATCCCGGTCTAAGACAGGGCCTGCTAAGGTAGCCTTGCTGATGAGTCCCACTAGCAGGCCCAGGATGAAACGCATCCCTTCCTTTTCCTACCGTCCCTTCTAACTACACCACCACACATGGATACCTGCGACCGACTGACATCGACAATCATGGGGGGACCCCCTATAAAGAATAGGAGTTCAAAGACTTTCTGTTACAAAGCTGACGATATTTTTCTGAGCAGTGAATAGGAAGTCGTAGAATTATTTGATTTCGATACCTCGCACACCGTTAGATTATCTGAAATTTAAAATGTTAATGAATATCCAGCTTCGAAATTTTATCAAATGACGACTGAAGAGATAAATTCCTATGCTACCTAAGTATCTCCCGTCTAAGACAGGTTCTGCT
Source organism: Eufriesea mexicana (assembly GCF_001483705.2). Lineage (NCBI taxonomy): Eukaryota > Metazoa > Arthropoda > Insecta > Hymenoptera > Apidae > Eufriesea > Eufriesea mexicana. The sequence continues at coordinate 346,806 of NW_016909734.1, forward strand.
AGCCTGCTAACCTCACTGACGAGTACACTAGCAGGCCCAGGACGAAACGCATCCCTTCCTTGCGGTCTTCTACCTGCTTCCTGTCATGGCAAAGACAACGGCCATCAGAATACCAACAGGCAGCACCGTAGGAACCATAACCCCCATGGGGGGATCCTACAATCACGAGTAATACCTATAATACAATTTTCAATTTGGGTACAATTTCGAAATATTATTCCTCGGTGAGGAAAAATCGTAGGATGACGAATCAAATTTTCTCTTGTAGCTGAAGAATGGTACTATACGTTGGGATATAGAAACATAGCGGAAAAAATTTTCTCTTCCCGATATCTATCTCCAAATATCGCGAATTTTGAATTTTTCGCAATCTTTATCTTCGAGTCCTGTATGTATGTGGTATCGGTCAAAAAGTGTCAAGTGTCAAAAATTTGTTGACAACTATGGTATCGCGACGTTTCGAATTGTCCCTTAACAAACCAAGAGGAAAACGGATTTTAAAAGGAAAGTTACGAGGTGAAATTTGCGAAATCGTAGAAAAGTAAGAGAATGGACTCGGAAGGGGGGTAGAAATAAAAAGACGGTTTTCCAAGAGAAACACGAGGAGGAATTATCCGGTTCCGTCCCTATCTCGTTTTCCCTGGACGTCTGGAAAGGAGGAAGCTACGTGTCAGAGATTACGCGCGGAAAACGCGTGACACGGGCGCACGCGAGCGGGAAAAGCGCAAGAGGAGGAAGATCAAAGGAGGGGTCACGCGAGTTTAATCAACTCCCGTGGGAACGGTCGAAGTTTTCCCAGATTCGCCGTGCAGATACAAAAGGGCTGGTCGCTCCTCGAAAGAAGAGGAAAAAGCTTCCGCCAGGGGTTTCAGGGTGGCTCGTTCCTCATACTTCCTCCGGCGTAACGAGGAACGCTGGTGTACGTTCGCCTAATTGCGCCTTCTTATCGAGAGTTACGTCGCCGCTGGAAATTTCTCAACGTTTAACCGAGGTGCTACGCCTGGATATACACGTCATACGTAAAAAGGAAGAAGAAGAGATTAAACTCGTTGTCCACGTCCCCTGGAATTGATAAACTTTGATAAACTCTGAAATTCTCTCACGCCCAGTTAGATTCCCGCATTTTTCTCTATGAGCATTGGTAGAACCAGAATGAAGCACGAATGAACTCGATTCGATAAATAATTATTTATGCGAATTTTCTTCAGTACTCATTTGCCTAATAAATTGATTGTAAAAAATTAAAAAATGAAAAGGGAACATCGCTAGACAAATTATATTCCTAGGTTTAAATTGCGCATAATGGCGTCTCAATAGAGGTTCCTATTCATATACTAATGTGTAATTAATGGATATTAAATTGGTAGAACCAGAATGAAGCACGAATGAAGTCGATTCGATAAATAATTACTTATGCGAATTTTCTTCAGTACTCATTTGCCTAACAAATTGATTGTAAAAAATTAAAAAATGAAAAGGAAACATAGCTAGACAGATTATATTTCTAAGTTCAAATCGCGTCTCAATATGGCGTCTCAATGGAGGTTTCTATTCATATATGGATGTGTAATTAATGAATATTAAAATTGGTCAAATGTTACCAAAAATTGGAAATTAAACGGAGGAAAAAAAAATGAAAAAATGAAAAGGAAACATTGCTAGACAGATTATATTCTTAGGTTTAAATTGCGTCTCAATATGGCGTCTCAATAGACGTTCCTATTCATATACTAATGTGTAATTAACGGATATAAAAATTGACCAAATGTCACCAAAAATTGGAAAGTAACTGAAGAGAAAAAAAAATTAAAAAATGAAAAGAGAACATTGCTAGACAGATTGTATTTCTAAGTTCAAATCGCGTCTCAATATGGCGTCTCAGTGGAGGTTTCTATTCATATACTGATGTGTAATTAATGAATATTAAAATTGGTCAAATGTTACCAAAAATGGGAATGTAAATGGAGGGAAAAAGAGAAGCTTTAAAGCTGCTTTTGGAAGCTTCTTTAATGGTAATCCTAGTTATATTAATACCAGGACAAAGTACGTCGATTCGATAAATAATTATTTATGCGAATTTTCTTCGACACTCATTTGGCTTAACAAATTAATAGTAAAAAATAAAAAAATAAAAAGGGAACATCGCTAGACAGATTATTTTCGTAGATTCAAATCGCGCACATTGGCGTCTCTATTCATATACTGATGTGTAATTAACGGATATTAAATTTGATCAAATGTCGCCAAAAATGGGATGGTAAATGAAGGGAAAAAGGGAAGCTTTAAAGCTGCTTTTGGAAGCTTCTTTAATGGTAATCCTAGTTATATTAATTTATAAACGGGTGGTTAACAATCTTTGGCAGGAGATACAGAGGAAGAGGATAAAAGGGATAAAGGAAGAGGAGATAATTCACGTGCAATAAGAGGAAAAAGAATATTCTTTTATCTTGCATTATATTGCAATTTTTTATGGTTACGTGAAATTCTCCTTCCTTTTCGATTTATTTATACGAGTGAACACAGTGTAACGTGGTTTGGATATAACGTTATATAGAAATTGTACCTAGCCTTTGTAAAAAGGAGACAATGACTTCACGTAACGCGAGGAATTTATTATTTTATTTAAATATTCACCATAAGTACCCGCATATCTCCGATAATTACAAAAATAAAAATTCCACCCCTTCGCTAATTAATTTCAAATTTTCCGTGCAATCTAATATTGCCCATACAGCAAAAATAAAGTAAAATAAAAATCGGGAGAAAGGAAGATAAAGAAAACAAATATGGTAGAGACTCGGTGACTGCGAAAATAATAATTTGACAAAATTTGAAAAATCTTCCGTAGTATACTAACGATCTAATTCCTCCCCTATTGACAAAGAAGAATAAAATAAAGCGAAAGTAAAATAAAATAAAGTAAAATAAAAATGGGGAAAAAGGAAGATAAAGAAAACAAATATGGAGGAAAATGATTGACTGGAAAAATAATAATTTGAAAAAATTTGAAAAATTTTCTATAGTACACTAACGATCTAATTCCTCCCCTATCGACGAGAGAGAATAAAATAAAACGAACGTAAAATAAAAACGGGGAGAAAGGAAGACAAAGAAAACAAATATGGCGGAGAATGGATGACTGCGAAAATAATAATTTGACAAAATTTGAAAGATTTTCCATAGTACACTAACGATCTAATTCCTCCCCTATCGACAAGGGAGAATAAAATAAAAGGAAAGAAAATAAAGTAAAATAAAAGCGGGGAGAAAGGAAGATGAAAAAGAAAGAGATGGCGGAAAGAGAGAGACGGTTTGGAGGGTGAAAGGGGTGGAAAAGAGCATAGAAAGGAGAAGGGCGAAGGAGTAGCGGAAAGTCAGCGGGGGTAAAGGATGCTAGCGGAGGGAGAAGGGGGTCGTGTCGCTTTACGGAATTAAGGGCCGAAGGACATAAAACCCGGAGCACTCGACTCGCTCGCTCTCACCCTGTCTCCATTCCTTTTCCCTTTCTCTGTCCCTTGCTCGCAGTCTGCGTGCGGGCGTACGCGCCGACAAAAGCACGAACCGCACTGAAAATGTCATTATACGGCATCTGCCCTCTTCCCCCCGTCGCTCCGTATATATTTTTTAAGAAGAATACGCGCGCTTTCGCGTTTTCGATGCTGAGTGCCGCGGCGCGTGCACTCCACTCGCACGCATCGTCGAGACGAGTGCGTGTGTGCACGCGGCGTGTGCCGCGCGGAGGAAAAACCGCGCGGCAGATCGTCGTTTCGAGCCTCCTCTTCGAGGCAAGAGTACCGAATAATCGGGCGATACGCGTGTGTGCCCTGCTCTGCTCCTTTTCCACCGCTCCGATCCGCGCTCCATCTTTTTACCAGCTCCGTTCCCGATCCCAATCTTTCGCCGTGATTAAACCATCTTTTCGCCTCTTCCGGATTCCATTATCGCCGGACCAGTCATTTCACAGGGACAGCGAAATGACTGCGAGCTTGATTACGAGATTGAAACGAGTTTAAGAAAGGGATCCAAGAGATTAGTTTTGGATTACATTTTTTATAACCTACTTTCCCCTAAATCGCCGATTTTTATATCTCTCTTATTCGAAATTTCCCGTTTAATCGTCTTTGCGATTTTTCTGACGATATACAGGTAACCCTCCTATAACACTGTAGATAGGTTCCTAGAAAATGCCGTGTTATGTGAAACCGTGTTGTTTGAGACCCAGAGCCGCTACAAATAGGAAGATTACGTTTCGAAAACTTACTGAAAACAAATTTTTTTTTTAATTCTACATAAATAACTTAATTTTTATAGAAAATATAAACGTATGTACAACACGAAACAAAGAAATGAACAAAAATATTATTTTCATTTAATAAATTTCTTCGTCGTCATTGCTCGTATAGAAGTACAGTGTTGTACAAAGGTTTTTGCAATTTTCTTATCCTGTTGGTGCGAAACCGTGTTATAGGATGTCGTGTTGTAGGAGGGTTTTCGCAATTTATGAATCGTGTTATAGTGAAACCGTGTTGTAGGAGGACTACCTGTACTTGTAATTATTTTTCCAATGTCTCCTGATATTTTTTAAATTTTCGAGACCCTGTCACGTGACCATGGTAGCTTTCACGTTAAACACCGCAAAATAAGTAATTCTAAAGGATCATAAAATGTTATAACTTTGTAACTAATAACCTCGAATAATTAGAAAAATTGAAATAAATTTTAAAAAATGTCGAATAATTTTTTATCAAATAGAATCCTTATTTGCAGTATTTTTTTGGTGTTTTTAAATATAGTTAAAATCTTCTAATTAGTGGCCTCGAATATTTAAAAAAGAATTTTCAACAAATTAAAATTGGATAGGATATCTATTTACGAAATTTTTGATGCTTTTCGAAATTAAATATCGCGACTTAAATAATACGATAAGACCATAAAATTCTTATCGATTCTAGTCAATAGCTAGGTACAATTCAAAAATGAAACCAATTTTAAAAAACGAATTTGCATAAACCACTGCGATGCACTAATCCAAATTTCATTCTACCCAATCTTTGATACTTCATAAAACATTAAAAACCCTGAAAAGTGAAAATCAAAATTACATTTATAGATTATTAAATTCGCCTAATTAAAAGATATGATCAAATTTGAAGTATTTTCCATCCAACTGCGAGATCTTCGCGAGTTACAAGAATTTCCCCTCACCCCCGCGTGTATTCTCAGCGTTGAAATCTCAAAAGAAATTCCGAATCGGAATTTAAATTTGCATTCGCGTGTACTCCCTCAGCCTCTGCTCTCCGGACCCGTATGAAACTCTGCTCGTTCCCGTGGCAATAAAATAAAATTTCGCGGAAAGCAGGGTAGCGAGGGAAATAATCCATAGGAGCAACCTCGATGCTTATCGATCAACTGCACCGGTTCGGGAAGAAACAATTTTCATTGCCTGGCTCGCGTCTCCGATTCCCATCGGCGTAAAAAGAAATGCTCGCGGGGACACGAGCTCGCCGGGATAATCTTTCCAGGCGAAACAAAAGTTATCGTTAACGCGCGGTTCAATCGATGAAATTACATTTCGCGAGAAGAATGCCAGCCAGGGTAATACGATAATCCGATTAACGACCTGTTACACGAGCGCACTTGAGAAACGTATCGTTTGTCTCGGGCCCGGGACTACCAATGCGCGCCGTTATGTATCTATGCCAGCCTATATACATCCGCCATAATGCTCCCGAAGTACTTACCAGTAATCGAGATGGTTGCAAAGCTTGCACGAAATTCATACATTACCGTCTGACGGTGGAAGATGGTAAATTGTCCGGGGTAATTGGCGGCATTGACTCCGTCTCGAATATACGGAACTAGAATACGATACGTTCCGGCCATTTTTCTCCGGCTCATGATCGCTCGAATAACGGTCACGACTCCGCGACACGTGGTTACGCGAAAAAACCGGGGAAGAAAAAAGAGAAAGGAGAGAAAGGGGAGAAAAAAAAATGGTCTTGAATGTCACAGGGCGCAGAGAAAACGCCGGAGGGGGGAGAGAGGGAAGAGGGAAAGTTGGCAACGCGAAATGAAATTCCGGCCAATCGAAAAGATGAAATTTCACGAAAAAGTTCGCGTTACTCGATAATCGAGCAATTCAATTAAACGCCACCGGTATGCTAGCATATTTGAGGTACGAATTTCCATTTTAGCAACGGCTTTTGTTGCCCCGCTCGATTTCCCTGTGCACACAAAGTGTCACCGTGCACCACGCGCCAGGTATTAACAAATTTTTGCAATTAATATAAGGCGTCCCCGATTTTTCACGATAAACTTTCCACTGGGCACGTAAAAATCACTCACGTGACGTCTTTAACCTCCAAGATTAGAGAAAATATATATATATATATGTACGAAATGTTTTAAAAAATTTGGTGCATTCGTCTTGTTTTACGTATTTTTTATTTTTTTTTTTTTTTTTTTTATTTTTTTTTTTTTTTTTTTTGAGGGGGGGTGAAAATTTGTAGAAAATTGAGAAATTTTGGGTACGATTTGGTGACAGATGATAAGGGTAATGGCGAAAAATTGAGAACGATAGGAGAGAGAAACGATCGGAAATTCGTCGGAGAATTATGCGAACCACGCCCTGCTTTAGCTATTCCCGCGCAACGAGTCGCCGCGATTCTCGACCACCTTCCACCTCCACGATTTATTCCACGATGAATTAATATCTAAACAAACGCAGCCTTCCGGTCAACGATTGGCTTCCGAACGTTATTACGCGATAATCTTGGCGCAGAAATTTTCCCGCCAGAGGGCAGTCATCTGCGCGACGCGATGGACGAAAACTTTCGTCGAACCCGATATTTTCTATGGAGAACAGGGACGCCTAACTCTATCCTTCGATCGACGAAAAATAAAAGGAGAAAAGAAAGAAAAGGGAAAAGAAAAAGCCGAGCCTCTTTCGCCGACACCGTGCATAAAAATTCCTCGAATAACTCAACGAGAGCACGCTTCTCCGTACGCGACCAAAACAACGCTGGCCTCTCGATCACGCGTACGATTCCTCGTTCTCGTATCAGGGAGCAAAAAGAGGATGGAGAAAAAATCGGGGATAAATATTCAAACCACCGCATAATCCCCATCCTCCGGTCGTATAACTTTATCCTTGCCCGACGCGTCGAATCCGACACGGCGAGCAACAAAACCAGGCGAGGAGTAAAACGAAAGAAAAATGCGGGAGAGGGGGGTTGGCGAAGGAAAAAAAGAAGGAAAAAGGGGACAAAGAAAAAGGAAAATAAAGTCGCATGACCGGCGACGATCGTCGAAAAAGCCCGTGTCAGTAGCATCCTCCCGGTTTCCCACGCGAGCCCCGGTTGCATCGGACACACCCTATATACGCCGGGTTCGCGTCCTATCTTACGAGAAGTTTCGCTGCGTGTATGCGTGGATGAGTTTTCCCGCGCGCGCCAACCGACGACGCGGTGCGATTGGCGGATCGAAGTTAGCGCGGGAGGCCGTTAGCCCTCGTGGTCGTGGAGGGGCGACGGGCCGGGTGGTGGGGAGAGCCATCGCGAGCGCGGAGTGGGGAGCCGCGGGGATCGTGGCGAGCGGTGGGGGAAGCTGATCGCGCGGCGGAACGGCAGCGTAGGGGAAATAGGGGCGACGTCGAGTAGCCGTGCGCGGGGAGGGCGGTGGGGAGCGGAGGGGAGCGTGGCGGGTGCAATAGTGGCGGGCGTAGTACGTAGCGCGGGCATAGTATTACTACGCAGCGGCAAGATACTACGTAGTATCCGAGAGAGTGTAGCGCCCCGCGGGGTTGCGTCCATTGATCCCCCGGTCTGTCTCCGTCGCTCGCGCTACGCCGTCTCTCTCCTTCCCCCGTTTCGCTCCGTCTCGACCCCTCTCGCGTTACCTCTTGCTCTCTAGCTTTCTCCCTTTGCTTCGCGTAGCCTCCCACCCCTCTCCTCCGCGCTTCGCGCGTTTTTCTCTTTCAATACGTCCCTCTCTCTCCCGCCATTTATACCCTGCCTTCTTTCTTTCCCTCGTTCGCTTCATATTTCTCTGCTCCTCCCCGAGGCTTCGTTCCTGTCTTGCCGCCCCCGCGTCCCTCCTCCCTCCTCTTCGCCCTTCTCGCTTCCTCCATTTACGCGTAATTCTCTCTCTGTCCTTGTCCCCCGACGCGGCTCTTCGTCCCACACGGCGCCGCGTTCTGCCCCGTTCACCAACGGCTCCGTTTCCGTTCGTATCGGCGGCGCACTCTTCCTCCCTCCGTTCTTCTTCTCGTACTCCTTCTCCTTCCTTCCCGTCCCGTTCTGTTCCGTTCCGTTCCATTCCATTCGGTTCTATTCCGTCTCGTTTCGTTTTTCCGTCGCACGGTTCCGCGACCGACGTTCGTCTTCTCTGACGGCGGTGGCGGTCGCCAGCCTCGGCAGCCCTCGCCAACCCTCTCGCCAACCCTCTCTCCGACCCTCTCCCTCCGACCCTCCCGCCGCCCCCTCGAGCGGCGTTCGATAGAGGCCGATGCCTTAAGCTCGAATCACGCCGAGTCAGCCGGATCCGGCGAACTTTCGCGGATCCCGTGGTTCGATCCGATGAAAATCCTACGAAATAGAGATCAAAGGCGCGGCTGGGAATGGAAAGAAAGAAAACGCGGCCATCCCGGGGGTGGCCGAGCGCTGGCTGACGCGCGCGCGCGCACGCCAGTGATGGCCTGGTATACACCCTAACTTCGCCCAAGAGCCGGCTCTACGAGTCTCTTGATATCCCGAGAGTGTTTTGTAATCCGAGTTGATAACGCCCGACGAGGAACGTCGCGCTGACTGTTCGAACTTATTTGCGGGAGATTTGCCCATTCGTGGCCCGGATGCGATGGAATACCCGGGGATCCTTAGCCCGGGTTTACCGACGCCCCTGCTCTTTAACGCGCTTACTTTCCTCTCCCGATCTTCCGGGATTCGATTTTAATCGAAGTTTTTACTAACCACCCCGATGCCGTTTGTCTTCGTTATGGGGCACGAGTAAAGCTTCGCGATTGTCGAAGGTGTTATCTTGACGCTTCCATTGACACAGTGGTCAGCGGGAAATTTCAGACGTTTGTCTTACCTTATCCATTTTTTGAAAATTTCTGCAACCCCGTAAATAAATAGGGAACGTTGCGAAATAAAATGTGGTAAGGTATAATAACGTGATAGTTATTGACGAATACTTCGATATTTTATTTATTTATCTAAAAACGAAGAATAGTATTAATTTCCGTAAAGCGATTGCCCCCTTCCCCAGAAGTCGATATAAAAATAAGTATTATTGGGAATTAATTACCGCTATTAAAATTAATACAAAGAAGCTTTTACTTATCAGTCGATCTCCATTGGTATAAAAATTACAAAATAGTTTAATCCTCAAGCCTATATCGAAGGATTACACATACATTAAGTACGATAACCCATAGCAAATGGTTTTATCTCATGAATTTTTTGAAAATTTCTGCAACGCCATAAATAAATAGGGAACGTTGCGAAATTAAAAGTGATAAGGTATAATAACGTGATAGTTATTGACGAATACTTGGATATTTTATTTACTTATCTAAAAACGAAGAATAATATTAATTTCGGCGAAGCGAGTGCCCCCCAGTAGTCGATGTAAAAATAAGTATTATTGGAAATTAATTACCGCTATTAAAATTAATATAAGGAAGCTTTTATTCTATTGTTACAAAAATTAGAAACAAGTTTAACGTCAAGCCTATATCGAAAAATTACGCGTAAGTTGTCTACGATAACCCATAACAAATGGATAAATTGCATATAGTTATTTTTCCCCCGGTTACAATAAAATAACCAACGAGACTAGATTAAAATCCAAACCGTTCGCTAATTATAACCTACACGATCCTTCCATCGAAGCACTCTCGCGTACGCTATCCTGATTTTCGAATAGGGTGGAATAATCATTATCGGGAGGGTGACTGGTCGGGGTGACGGCCAGAGGCGTTGCTCGGGAGTTCACTGCCACCGTAGGTCCGTCTGTCAGTCCAGTGGCAGCCAAAACAACGATAAGTATCGTAGATTAGAAATCCTCCTCTGTAGGATCCTTCCGCGGTTATTTGCTCGCGAGCAGCTCGAGCGTGCCGCGATTTCCGCGAATCTCGGGGAAACGCTCGATATAACGTACGTACGCGTCTTCAACTTTTCCTCGTTTATGCTCGTCCGTCCGTTGCCGCGGGAGATATAGGACGAGCGTTAACGCTCGCGGGCCTGGCAAGCGAAGCAGAGACGAGATTAGCTCGTTCGCGGTAAACCGAGCCGGCTGCCGACTTTTCCGACCGATAGCACCGTGGAAATTTTCCCAATCGATCGTGCAACGACCACGACCACGTCCCATGACTCGAAACCTTTCGATTCCAGCAATGGCGACGGCGGGGTTCGTGCCGCGACTCGCAGTCGTAAAGTTCAAGGCGAGTTGCCGCGCGAATACGTTCAACTCGGCCCGGTGCATCGTCGGATACGCGATAGGTGTACACGCTAGCTCGCGGTGCCAGGCCGATGGATTTATTACGCGCCGTGAATCGCTCGCGACGTAACGCGACGGAAATATCGCCGATTCCGAGGATCGGTCACGGCCTCCAGCAGTTCGCGCGTCTTACCCGCGCTGCATCGAGGGAGATGCTCGATCCTCATCGATACTAAAGATCCAACATCTTCTTGCGAAGATTCGTCGTAAAACCTCACAGGGGGATCCCCGCGTATTAATTTCCGCTTTCCCGCGCGATCGGCGCGCACCCTGTCACCCCTTAGCGGTCACGCGGTATCGCGGTAGCGGTGCTGGGAAAAAGGCAATTAAAAAGTTGCCGTCTCGCGAATAGCCGGTGACTTAAATCGGCGAGTTTACTTTGATAAGTCTACTGTTTCGAGACGCAGCCACCGCGCCAAGAGTTGTGTAATTTATACCTTCCTTAATGGAGACAAGTCATCGCGATTCGCGGACAAAAACTTTGGCGTCTTTCTGCCTCTCCTGCCGTTCTTATTGCCCCGGCTCGAGGCACGGCTACACCTCATTGAAAAAGCACTAAGGCAATTAAGCACAGCTTCGTCCCGGCAAATAATTCCACCGAAACGCTCGTAATTTCGCGCCGGCCAACGACGACTGCTAGCATTCGGCGCGCGCCGCTCGCTGTATTTTTCCCCGCTGGATCACGCGTCGCGTCACGGAAACGCCGTTGTTTATCGCGTTGTTCGTCATCCGTGTTATTAATTCCTCGCGTTTCGTTCCGCGTTACCGTAAATTGCGAATATAATATACGCGCCGGACGCGACCGTTCCTCACCGCGCGATAACGCGAGCGATACGGTGACGCTGCCAGCCATCGAGAGAACCCAGTGCTATGGCAAGCTCGCAAGAAGTCAGTCGGCTCATGAATAATTGTGTCTCCGACTCTTCCAGGGTTTAACAGGATTTTCCAACGCCGAAATAGCCCAATGCGTGGAATTTTTATCACCGGAAAAAGGTGTAAACAATATTCCTCCAATAATTTCCAGCGGCTCCGCTTTGGGAATTTTTCGTGGAAAAACCGTGAGACTTTTCGACACGCGGGGTCCGTGATTTTATCCCGCTATGTTTAACGAATACACGGAATTTTTTTTTATTCGAAATAATGAAAATTACGGGAATGGTGTAATGAAACGTGCGAGCAGGTTTAAAAACCGGCTTACAGAAACCGGGGCAAATCCGGATTTTGGGCTGGATTAATAAAAGATCCTGTGTCGTCAAGGATTAACACCGACGAACCGGTACTCGAGATTTCGAGAATTTGTTCAGAATAAATCACGTAGATTTAGTCATCCAGTTGAAGAAAATGTACCATTATAAGAGCAACTAATCGATAGTTTTCGAGATGTTTATGATTAAAGGTTTATTCCAGACTTTCGTCTTGTCCACTCGATTTCGTGTCTTTTATAACCCGGTTCCACTTAGGGTCCTTAAGCCTACGGTACTGCGTCAAACTTGAATTAATCGGTCGAAGATGGAGTAAATAGTGAGACGAATTGGGAAAGAATGGGATTATTATCTTCATTATCTTGCCTATGGTGATTAAAAATGGTGATTAAAATGACGCAACGGAAACAAAAAGGTATGTTGAAGTATGTTCATATTTGGATAAAAATGAATTTTCCTTTTAATAATTGTTATTCACGCATTATTAATACTTAGGCACCTAATCTGGTCAGTAATTCTTGACATACCTGGCTGACACGTTAACGCTAAACCTATCACAGACTAAAGAACCGTTCCCAAATTTTTGATTAAAAATTCTGCGTTTAGTTACTATATTCGACTTCTTGATATTTCTCCTAACGTAAGTATTATCAATTTTTCAATACCTTCTATTCTGTTCAAGCTCTTCCTCTTTCATTTTCCCATCTATTGGTCGTTTCATCGTGGTAGGCTTAGCGATCACATCTGATCACCTGATAATCCAACGCTGCAAATTCTTCTCCTAACAATCTCTACATCTAACCTAACCTAACCTTCCCCAACACGTTGACTGTCACGCATTTTGCACACGATACTCTCAATCCGCGATAAAATTCCATTATTCTTAGAACACGATGAATTATTAAACAATATAATAAAAAGAGAAAGAGAAAATAGCACACTATCCACATCGCGTTATTTTCTATTTATTTACGTCGTTCAAATTTTCAAAAAGCAAACAAACTCCGGTCACTGGTGCCCACCACTGTGGTACAGTCATCGTGTTAATATTCCCATCAAAAAGAGAAAAAAAAAAAAAAAAAAAATTGGAGGAATAAAGAGTGACCATCGTGACAGTCAACGTGCTAATATCCCCATAAAAAAAAAAATCGAGGAGAAAAAAAAAAAATTCTACCCTATTTGCAGAATCTACGAAAAATCCCGGTAGTCCCGTTACAAAGCTGCGAATAAAGTTCGGACTTCAATGGGAGCTAAGTCCAGTGGACGCGATTGATTTCTCGGATTGCAATTTTCAAGGGGGAGAGAGGGGGAACGCGGTGCCCGTTGTTTCCGGCCGCGACGCGCGCATCTCGCGGCCGTGCGTGCACGCACGCACGCACCGGTCCGTGTTACACGCGTCGCGTACGCAGTTTGCGCGCAGTGAAATGGAGCCGCATTGGAAAGTAGCACGGCTGTGTTTACAAACAGTAAAGAGCCGGGGCACCGGAAAGGGGAGAGCCGAGGGGAGTGCAAAAGCCCGCCGGGTTCTACGGCCTACGCACAGCCGTGTCGTTTATTGTCCCGTTCTTCGTCGAGCCACGTCGAAAACCCCCTACACCCACCCCCGCGACGCCCCGTCACCGCCAATTTCGAATTTTCCAGCCTCTCTCCGAGTTTTCCTCGAAACGCTGCAGGTCCCGTCCGCCATTTTTCCGTTAATTATATCGGTTAATAGACGATCTGCAAATCGCGAGTTGCGAATTTCTATGATTCTAATGGTTTGTTTAATTTTACGTTTTATTGTTGTTTTTGTTTTATTTCATTTTAATACCGGTACTTGAATTTCCTGTCTTTATTTGGAACTATGTATATTAAAATTCTTTTCTACGATAATTTGTTGACTAATAGTATTGCAAATTTTCGTAACACTAGTGGTTGCTTTAATTTTACGTTTTATTATTGTTTTTATTTTATTTTATTTTAATACCGGTACTTGAATTTCCTGTGTTCAATTCAAATTATGCACATTAAAATTCTTTTCCACGATAATTTGTTGACTAATAGTATTGGTAAATAGACGAGTTACGAATTTCCGTGACACTAATGGTTTCTTTAATTTTACGTTTTAGTATTATTTTTATTTTATTTTATTTTAAGACCGGTACTTGAATTTCCTGTCTTCGTTTCGAATTATATATATAGAAATTCTTTTCCACGATAATTTAGTGACTAATAGTATTGGTAAATAGACGAATTGCGAATTTCCGTGACATTAATCGTGTATATAATTTTACGTTTTATTATTGTTTTTGTCTTATTTTATTTTAATACCGGTACTTGAATTTCCTATCTTCGTTTCCAATTATATATATTGGAATTCTTTTCCACGATAATTTGTTGACTAATAGTACTGGTAAATGGACGAATTGCAAACTAGATTTCAGCTTTCTATCGTACAAATATCGTGTATAATTTTACGTTTACTTTTATTTTACTATTGTTAATTGAATTTTCCCTGCCTGTTTTAAACTTCTCATTGAACTCTACCTGAACGATATTTTTTAAACAATAATAACCTAATTATCGCCTAATTAGTAATAATAAAACATGCATTGGCAAATAAACATATTCCAAGTATAACAGATCCCCGTTGCATAAACATTTTCCATAATTATTTTATTTTACATTCACCTACAATTTTTGAAACCTGCCAATGCCAATTTGATTATTCCTACCTCACCGTTCCCTATTTCTATTTCTATTTATCTCTATCATCCTTCCTTATTACTATTACACCAGCAATTTACAATTTCTGCCTTCCGAAACCTTCTCCAGTTGCATTACTCAACCACACGATCCCCAGATCATAAACCCCCCGGAATAATACATTTTGCATAAACCGTAGAATTAAAATTCGACAATTTCCAAGCTTTTAACCTCCCCATCATAACGATATCACCCATCACGGACTACTGTCATCCGCATTAACAACGCAACCCACTCGAACGATAAAATCGCGGTAATATACAATAATAAACACGGGAACAAACACCATAGCGATGCATTGCGTACTCGGGGAATTTAAATAACGATAACAACGAGCACCGCGTATTACGTATGTACAACGCATCTACGTTTGGTCCTCCAACGACCGCCATAGCCGCATTCGGAAGCTGGCCACGGTCGAAAAGGGTTAACCCCTTGGCTACTGTGAGCGCCTATAGGCGCTTAGAAATTTTGCGTTTGTGACACGGAGGACGCCTATAGGCCCTTACAAATTTTGCGTTTGACACGGAGGACGCCTATGGGCCCTTAGAAATTTTACGTTTGTGACACGGAGGACGCCTATGGGCCCTTAGAAATTTTACGTTTGTGACACGAAGGGCGCCTATAGGTGCTTAGAAATTTTACGTTTGTGACACAGAGGACGCCTATGGGCGCTTAGAAATTTTACGTTTGTGACACGGAGGACGCCTATGGGCGCTTAGAAATTTTGCGTTTGTGACACGAAGGGCGCTTATAGGTGCTTAGAAATTTTACGTTTGTGACATGGAGGACGCGTATGGGTGCTTAGAAATTTTGCGTTTGTGACACGGAGGACGCCTATAGGGCCTTACAAATTTTGCGTTTGACACGGAGGACGCCTATGGGGCCTTAGAAATTTTACGTTTGTGACACGAAGGGCGCCTATAGGTGCTTAGAAATTTTACGTTTGTGACACGGAGGACGCCTATGGGCGCTTAGAAATTTTACGTTTGTGACACGGAGGACGCCTATGGGCGCTTAGAAATTTTGCGTTTGTGATAGGGAGAATACCTATGGGCGCTTGGAAATTTAGTATTCGTGGCACGGAGGCCGCCTATAGGCCCTTACAAATTTTGCGTTTGACACGGAGGACGCCTATGGGCCCTTAAAAATTTTGCGTTTGTGACACGGAGGGCGCCCATAGGCGCTTAGAAATTTTGCGTTTGTGATAGGGAGAATACCTATGGGCGCTTGGAAATTTAGTATTCGTGGCACGGAGGCCGCCTATAGGCCCTTACAAATTTTGCGTTTGTGACACGGAGGACGCCTATGGGCCCTTAGAAATTTTACCTTTGTGACACGGAGGACGCCTATGGGTGCTTAGAAATTTTGCGTTTGTGACACGGAGGACGCCTATGGGCGTTCGGTGTAGTTTGGCTTTCTGACACGGAGGGCGCTTGTTTTCACAAAAATGGCGCACATCGTAACTCAATTCCTACCGTATGGTATGGCCACTACGTATCAAAGTCTGCCATAGTCATGGGGTTAAACACGGGGAACGCGATAATTTAGCCTCTCTCGCATCACACTTGGCTCGCGTGTATTGGCTATCATTTCGCGCACCGCTGCATCCAGTCTTCGATTCGACAGGGAGGCCGGCAATTTGCGTAAAGCACGATTTTTATGCGACCAGGCATCCGGGCCGGCGTCGAAAAGTAATTCACCGTAAAATCGATGCTTTACGCCGCGTGTCCGCAAAGTATCGTTGACCTGCCGCGCTAATACAGCTTCTCTTATGCACCCTCTTAACAGCGCGTTTGAATTATTAAATCGACTTATGGCCTTGCCGCGTTCGGCTTAGATGTACACGGAAAACCAGTCTCGTCTGGCAGGCTAATCTACCGATTTGTTACCGATGCCTCAGACGCACCTGTGCACCGCGTTACCCATAACCGATAGAGAATGAACGAGACAGCCGCGGAAGATAGAAAGCGGACACACTCGCGCGCATTTTTCCTCAACCTCGTTTCGCGCTTATTCATCGAGATTAAGAACCGAAGCGCGTTGCAGCTTGCAATGTTGAATTTTAATTTGCCGAAGACTTACGCGCGAGTATTACTTACGCCCCCGGGGCAGCAATATCCGATCCGTCTGACGGAAAAAATCGACGCATTTTGCTCGCTGAGAAATCGTCCGTCTCTGCACCCACCATGCGATAGATCGACGTTAATCAACGGCGCGGGGCACGAAAGACTAGGATCTTATTGAAAAAAATCTCATTACCGTCTCGATTCTGCTGGTTCTCGCCTCGTCTCGCTCGGGATGTTTGTCGTTTGACGGTTGAACAGTCCTTTGACGAATTATGGTATTAATCCCTCATACCGTGAGTCCAGAACGTATCGGTGAGCTTCTCACAGGGAACCTGAGAAATATAAAATATTTAAGTTATTTTTGGTGCATGGCGGATAATTGAAATTAAATCATTTTTCCACGGCTCGAAAAATCTGTCTTAAATTGTACCAGTACCAATGTACACGAGTTACGTGAGGCATATCGACAAACCACGGGCGTGACACGTGGTGTTTGTATTTGGCCCGGTTGACGAACCACGTGCCAGGCCCGTGATAGTCAGTTTTGACCCGATCGATGTGCCACGGGCCAGGCTCGTGATAATCAGTTTTGGCTCGGAATCCTGACCACGAGCCTCACACGTGGTTGCAGGCCGAAGAATTAAAACACGGCTTATCGTTATTGAATTGTAGTGCAGGGGGGTGAAATGTGACGATAATTATGGGAGTATTTGAAAGAAATGATTTTGTGATAGGAATGAAACTATTTTTGATGACACAGCAAAGGATCGAATAGTTATATAGAGTTTGTAATTTGATAATTACATTAATTAATTTTGTCAATTAATAACGAAATTTTTAATATTTCGAAATGAAAGATGCATGCACTTAGGTCATTGCCATAATAATCGACATGAATAATATTGTGATGAATTTGTATTTGTATATTAAAATTCGCCGATCTATGGGTATAATTAAATTCTATAGAACGTTCGTAAAAATGAAAGATCTTCGTCTTTCTAGATTTCATTATTTTCTTGATTTTTAATTTTCCATTGTCTCGTCTCCTTGTTGAGAATATTTGTCATTTAACGGCGTTCGATGGGTTCTCCTTGGAGGC
Organism: Eufriesea mexicana; assembly: GCF_001483705.2. Lineage (NCBI taxonomy): Eukaryota > Metazoa > Arthropoda > Insecta > Hymenoptera > Apidae > Eufriesea > Eufriesea mexicana. Next base: position 364,418 of record NW_016909734.1, read on the forward strand.
CCGGTGTGGTCGGTGGAATCGTTGAAATCTAATTAATAGTTCTATTGGATTCAAGATGCCAGTGGGTTAGTATCGTATTTTCTACAATTTAATTTGTTCTTTATTTTATTACCGCTCAATCGATACCTGAAGCCGTCCTTTGTGCAAGTATGCGGCCGTTTTTCGTTTACACACGTCGTTGCAAACAGGGGTGATTGTCCCTAGACCCTTTCTGTCAACCCTCCTGGACCATCTATCTGTCTGCCCTTTCATGTTCTATATATTGCATCCTCGATGTACCCGATTCCTGACCTCTCGTGAGGCTGCACCGTGCGTTCCCCTCTATCGTTTTAACGCTATTAGAAAAACTGCAATCCAGATAAATCTTAATTACGCAGTCATCCCCTTTGCATCGCGAATAATTCCAATCTTTTAATCTCCGAAGACTTTCCCGGTTATCCGATTAAAAATTTAACCCTTTAATGCAAGAATAAAATAAATTGCGGATGCATTTAAAAAATATAGCAAATTCTCGTTGTCTCGGAATATTTCGAGTTTCCATTCGAGATTTCAATTTTGAAAAATTTTCTATATTGTTTTATTTCGTTTATCGCGAAACTGGGCACACGAGGATTTATCTGAAGAAAAATTTTGTGACACTATACTACTATATTACTATATACTATTATAAGTCTTCAACTCGAAAAGCTTCCCAAATTAAAAATTAAGCTCTTTGGCTCAGAAATATTGTAAATTTCTTGACATCTCGAAGACGTCGATTTACACGATATATATTTGATAATTAACAAAGTGTAATTCTTTGTACACCTGTCAAGGGGTTAGAAACGAAATATTTCCCTCACGAGGGGGTTTTCAAAAATTTTCCACGAATCTTCTACATTTCCAAATTCCACAATACACTCGTGCATGAAAGTGTCCAAACATTTACAGCGCTGTTTTTAAAATGCGATATACGCGTGTTACGCTAAAAATATTTGAAACACTGGCCGAATATGACAGTGCCTTGACGTTATAACTATGCAGTACACAAGAGGCTGCAAAAAGTTCGGCCATCTTCAATACGCATGGCCGCCATTTTGTACATCTAACTAGATAAGCAAAACCGAGAGAAAATATAGACTCGGAAGAACCCCTCTTCGAATGGTTAAAATATAAAAATTTCAAAATTTTTTTCCACACGTGTATAGCTAAAAGACCACAATTTCATGCTGTATCAACAACCATAAGCTGATCGTTATAGTTACAAAGATATAGCACAGCCAAGTTTGCCAATTTCATCAGAAAACGTGGTCACTGTGAAACAGACATTTTTCCCCATTTTCAAAATTCCTAAAAAAATTTTGGATAACTTATGGCAATCCTCGTGTGTACCGTAAGTTACTTCACACTTATGAGAACATACAGTAAAAATTTTACGGATTTTCATCGACCATAGCCCGCTCGCGGAGCCAAAGTCTTCATCCCTGGAAATTCCTCGCACGACGCGGATAATCTGTAAGAATCGCGCGGCGCGAACGGGAAACCGACTGTTGGGACTGAGAGAGGGTGGCGGGAAGCGACGGCAGGCCGAGAGAGAAAAGTTTGGAACACGGCGGAGTGTTCTTCCATGTTACAGAAACCAGATCCCAGAAGAAAGAGTTTCCGCGCGGCTCGGCGCGAAAAGAAGCGGGGTAGTAACGGGTGCAATGTAAGAACGTGTAACGGTGATCCCCGGGAAAAGTGGCCGGTGAACTGCTAATTAACGGCGCGTACGAGCCGGCCGAAGAACAGAGGGAAATTCCGCAGGCGGAAAGTTTCGGCCGCGGCGCGATTTATGAAAACTGCTCCTAATAACGCGAACGCGAGAGGCCGCCGCGAGGCGGTGAAGTTTCGTCGCTGCCGTAAGCCGAATGAATAACCGCCATAAATATCGCGGAATTCCAGCCGGGTCGCGGCCGGAAAGCTTCGATTTATCGCCCCGCGCGTGTCGTCGACTCACTTTCCCCGCGTTTTTAATCGTTGTCCCTTAGCGAATCGATATATCACGCGAACGGGCGTGGCGGAAATGCACACGCACCTTAAAACTCGGCTTTGATCCCGCGGATCGTTGAAATTCCGCTTTGGACCGAGCTTATCCACGCGAACGAAGCTTCTAGATCATTTTGTAATACACGGGAGAGTACGTTTAGTATGTTCGATAGCTGAAATATATATATTTTAGACGATATAGTACAGGTAGCAAGGAGAAAATGACGAAGGAAGATGATAGGGGAGATATGGGCCGTGGTGGCGCTAGTGAGTTAAATGCAAGGCAGCCGTAGGCACGACGAAAAGTGCGTCGACGTTGTATTCTAACTTTTTATTCTTTTAATCAATAGTATTGTCGATTAGTATTATATATACTATATTTACAATAAATATTTGTTAGTAATCACACTTTAGGTTCCTGATATATTTTATACGGATGGTGAGAAATCACGTATACAGTGATAACGATAAGAGAAAATAGTACGTATTTGCATAGATTATAACTAAAAGAATGTGATTTGACAATGTTAACTATTCGGCCTCGATTTAGGGTTTGATTTGGATTAGGTATTTCCAGATATCCAGAGCAGAGGCTCGCAAAATTTAATCCTGTATCACGTCATCGATTCCAACAAGATTTATTACAGTTACGAACCGTGGTGGCGTTAGTGAGTTAAATGCAAGGCAGCCGTAGGGACGACGGAAAGTGCGTCGACGTTGAATTCTAACTTCTTATTCTTTTAATCAATAGTATTGTCGATTAGTATTATATATACTATATTTACGATAAATATTTGTTAATAAACACACCTTAGGTTTTTAATACACTTTATTAGAGAATATACATTATACGGATGGTGTGAAATCGTGTATGCAGTGATAACGATAAGAGAAAATAGTACGTATTTGCATAGATTATAACTATAAGAATGTGACTTGACAATGTTAACTATTCGATCTCGATTTAGGGTTAGATTTGGATTAGATATTTCCAGATATCCAGAGCAGAGGCTCGCAAAATTTAATCCTGTATCAAGTCATCGATTCGAATAATATTTGTTACAGTTACGAGCCGTGGTGGCGCTAGTGAGTTAAATAGAAACTCGTCTCGAGACTGTCAAAAGATACTACTTAAAAATCTCCGTCTTTGTTTACAATTTTACAGCGGGGGTGGTTTTTCGCAAGAACCCAGAACATCCGAACATCCGAACTCACTGCCATAATCAAAACCGATGCATAAAATTACACAACCCTTGAAGCCCCCTAGGTAAAATTGTCCTTAAAAATTCGTGTCCTTATATTTTTCCGAGTCAAATATATTTCTCCAACAATTTTTCCACTTATAGAAACCATACCATCCCATTGAAATGTCAAATTAAAAAAATTCGAAGAAAATGATTTTACGAAATTCCTCGACTATAGAAATCGAGTTTCTTGGCGATACAATTTCGTCACGTATACTGGAAGTTCCCGAAACACGAAATTTGCCGGATTTCAGAGCTGGGACTGCTTCTTATGGGAAATTCGTCCGTGCGCGCGCCCTTAATCGCACCGGTGGCGGGAACAGCGTGGCCCGAAGAGCGGCCATTGACTCGAAAACGCGAATAAATTCAAACGTATTGCGGCGTATTCGAAGTCGAATAAAGAGGGGAAGGACGAACAGGTCTACAAAGGGGCTGGCTTTGCCCAGACGTACCTGTACGAATAAAAACTATCGACCGCGAAACAAGTTTCAACCCCTTTGCGGTTGCTCCGGTTAAACGTCCAGGAATATAAAGGGCAGCCGAACGAATTTTTAATGTAATCGAACGGAAATTTCGTTGTCCTACCGCAACCAGGAACACGGGGGGAAAAGCACACTCGAAACGAAACGCGAGATCCACCTTATTAATTAGATAACCGAGGTAATCACACGTTCAAGCAATTAACTCCACTTTTCCAATTTTTAAACATTATTCCTAAATAATTTCTCGCGTTTAAAACGAATCTATATTTTTTTTTACAAGCGAGTAGATCAATTTTCTATTTAACATAGTCGTAGAACTTTATGATAATTATGATACTACCTAAGTGAAAAATCTGGAAAAAATAATTTTCCCATTTACATCACACCGGAAAATTCTTTTTAACAAAATATTTAAAAATTGAATATAATAATTAATATATTAATTTATAATACACTTAAGCTTCGAGGTTTTTAATATTTCGTTGTTCCGTGGAGATTTAACGAGTAGATCAATTTTCTATTTAGCATAATTGTAGAACTTTATGATAATTATGATACTACTCAAGTGAAAAGTCTGTAAGAAATAATTTTTCCATTTACATCACACAGGAAAATTCTTTTTGGCAAAATATTTAAAAATTGAGTATCATAATTAATCTATTAATTTATAATTTGTTCCATGGAGATAATCAATTTGAGAAGTGAGTAGATTAATTTTCTATTTAGCATAATCGTGGAATTTTATGGTGACTATGATACTACCTGAGTGAAAAATCTTGAAGAAATAATTTTCCCATTTACATCACACAGGAAAATTCTTTTTGACAAAATATTAAAAAATTAAATGTCATAATGAATCCATTAATTTATAATACACCTAAGCTGCGAGATTTTTAATATTTTGAAACAGTACATGCTCGATTTCACTATCACAATCACCAGTACACGTATCTACGAATCATCCACAAGGACAAAGACGAAAATATAATCCCCACTTTTCCAATTTTCTTAAATTTTCTCATCAAAGATTAATCATCCCTCGATCAATTATTATACATATACTCGAAATAAATCCCCATTTCCTTGGAATTAATTAATTTACACTAGCACATATCGCCCCAAAATAGAAGAATCCGAAGAAACAAAGGGTAATTTCGAAAACATACGATTATTATTCTCCTGACAAAAACATAATCCCCACCTTTCCAATTTTCTCAAATTATCTCATTAAATATTTATCATCCCTCGATCGTTCAATTAATGCACATATACTCGAAATTAGTCCTCATTTTCTTCAAATTAGTTAATTTACACTAACGCACATCACCCCAAACTAGAAAAATCCGAAGAAACAAAGGGTAATTTCGAAAACATACGTTTATTATTCTCCCGGAGTAGAGATTTCTCGCAATTACCCTGCCAGCCCGGGGAAGCCGGCTCGAAAATCCTGTCCCAGAATTCACACACGCGGAGTCCTTGTCCCCGAAACAAGGTCGAGGACCGCGCCTTGGAAAAGGAGGGCTGGAAAGGCATGAATATAGATGGAAGACTAGATTAATCCCCCGTATCACCCGGCATCTCGCCACGCGCCCTTGCTGTCCCCCAAAAGAGAGGAAAAAAGAAAAGGAAGGAAAAAAAAATATTCTCCCGTGACTTTCAACTCAGCGTTCCCTTACCTCCCGTTAATCGGCCGCTCGCTGGAAATGCGGCGTGCCTGAAAGGGCCATTGGCTCTGCTGGCAGGGCGAAGGGAGGCGCAGCTCGCTGGTAAATCTAAACATATTGCGTTAGGGAAGAGAGAAAGCGCGAGAAAGAGAAAGAGAGAGAGAGAGAGAGGGAGAGTGCGGGCGTGGTGGAAGGG
>NW_016909734.1:370056-419845 GCF_001483705.2 Eufriesea mexicana
GGGAAAGAGGAAGAGGGACAGGTGGCGGAGGAAAGCAGCAGCGGCCCTAAGCCACATCGCAGACGTGCCTGTGGGAATAGAAAATCCCCGTAGAACGGGCCTACAGGCCGGCGTGGCGGCGTTCCATTTATGTCCAGGAGCGTAGACACCTCGTGGAGTCTGCTCGTGCAGCTCTCCAGGAGCGGAGCGACGAAAATCGCGAGCACGGTCCACGCTGGTCGAAGCGAGATGCTGCGCGAGGGAGACAGAGGCAGAGGGAAACGGGGAAGGACGACGAGGGAAGGATAGAGAGAAAGAGAGAGAGAGAGAGATGAAAAATCGTCTGCGCGCAAGGGTTCCAGGGCGTTCACCCAAGGGTGGGTCCAGCTCCAGACACAACACTCACACCCCCTTTTTATGGGGTGGTAAAGTGCCCCACTCTCCTTGCTCTCGCTCTCTGTCCCTTCTCCTTCCTCTTCCCTTCTCCTCCGCGCGCTTCGCCCCTCTTCATCCCTTCCAGAGCGCTCAGGCAGGGTGGAGTACGTGCGTTTACGTTGCGCCCTGCGTTATTTCGTTTCGTTGCGTGGCACACGCACAAAAGCTCCACTCCTCCTCCGTCTTCCGTGCTTCTTTCTTTTTCTTTCTCCTCCTTTCTTCGTCCCCGCAACGCTCCAGCCTCTCTTACTACTCCACCCACCCTCCTTTCCCTTCTTCTTCTTCGATTCCTCTGTCTGTGCCAGTCATTCCTCCCGACCCGACGTATCTAACGATATAAACCTTCGCTGGCGAAGTACCCTACCTAGTCTCTATGGCAGTCCGAGGCCAGCTTTGCGCGTTGCGTACGATGATTGGTCGCGTGGAGAGAAATCCCGTCGAAAATTTAGAATCTATTCGGCGAGGGTGGGTTACGTATTTTTCTCGCCAGCATCGGTGAGCTAGCTACTTGGCAGCTGCATCGAATCAGCGAATTCGCGGCGAGATTTCGCGGTTCCAAGGCGACAGACACGCGTTGTTGGACAGAGTTGAGAACCGCTGTAATTAAACACCGGCAAATCCAAAGCGGCGGCCCATTAAAATATCCCCTAACGAGTGTGGGGACCACCCCGTAGCCACCCTGTCTGGCGCAACAATGACTCACGCGCACCCCCGTGACTTCTGTGCGCCGCCGATCGTCGATCGTTCGCCACCTAGGACGCCATCCATTTACAGGCCTTCGATCCCTGTCCTGCCTTTTCGTGTCACTCGAGCACCCTGTCCAGAATCTCCTTCATGCCAGTTGTCTAATTTATCCCTCGATCTCGGTCGACGGAAATTTTGCACGAATTTCGCACGAGAAATTGCGACGAGTTACAGAAATCACGGAGTCATTGGGAAGAGGGTGAAAGAGAAGGGAGGGTTTATTATTTTCTCTGTCGGAACTTGTTTTTTTTCGGTTCGTCTACCCCTCACGAATGGAAGATGGAACTTTCCCATAAACATCGTTGGGTTAAACGAGGCTCGTTGATTTCCCGCGGAGCTAACACGCGTTTCGGCTCTGCTCGGTGCCTCGTTGCCGCTCGCAACCCTCACCTGCGGGCCTGCAAACCGCTACGGGCGCGAGTGCACGAGGTACGGGCGAAGAAAGGTTCGCGAATGGGCGTCGACGTTGGGGGACCAGCCGATTCTTCGAATACGTCTCTGAGGTATTCGGGCACGAGGGGAGAGGGTGACGCGTAATACTTGGTCGTGAGAGGGAAATTTAGGAGAGCAAAAGTGTTAATCATTGCACTTTGAAAGCAGTTTTAGGGAATTTAAATAACTACCCCTTTTATTGGATGATTGGTTTCACGAGGATTTGGGGGGATTTGGAGTATTTGTAATGGAAGTATATTTGTATAAACTGTTTTTTGGCCGATGTAGTTAACTACCCCCTTGGATACCTTGTATTGATCGATTTGTCTCTTAAAGATTTATGGAAAATTCGAAAGAATATTTAAAGGAAATTTTGGGTGCAATGAAAATAAATATAGAATTGTTTTCTATGAAATATGATTAACTACTCTCTTTGATATGTTTTATTGGACGATTATTCCTATTAAGGATTTATGGGGTGTTTGGAACGCTATTGGAGGAAAATTTTGAGTATATATGGAAATAAATATAAAATTGTTTTCTGAGCGATGTAATTAACTACCCCTTTGATATTTTGTATTAAGCGATTATTTCTATTAATAATTTATGGGAAATTTGGAATATTATTTAAAAGAAATTTTTAGTGCAATGAAAATTAATTGTAGAATTGTTTTCTATGCGATATAATTAACTACCCCTTTAATATCTTTTGCTGGGCGATTATTCCTATTAAGGATTTATGGGAAATTTGGAATGCTATTTAAAGAAAATTTTGGGTGCAATGAAAGTAAATATACAATTGTTTTCTATGCGATATAACTAACTACCCTTTTGATATCTTTTATTGGACAATTATTCCTATTAAAGATTTATGGGAAATTTGGAACGCTATTTCAGTAAAATTTTGAATTTATATGGAAATATATATAGAATTGTTTTCTATGCGATATAATCAACTACCCCTTTTGATATCTTTTATTGGTTAATTACGCGTTTACGAGTAGGGCTACGACTATGGATTCCTAATATGAAAATACCATGATTCGTTTAAAAAATTTGATAGAAAAATGGAATGAAAAATTTCGAAAATGATTTACACTACAATAAAAGGAAATATATAATTCATCCTGAACAGTTTTCTGTAGAAAATAATCAACTACCCCTGTCTAGATCTTTAACTGTGTGATTAACCCTTTGCGAATGGGATTACGACCAAATAAAAATACACTATGGAAGAACCGTATTAAATTTAAATTATACTGGAATTAAATACCCGATGAATTTCTTTGCTCATTACAAAAATATTCAAAAAATATATTCCACAGTCATATATTTTATTTAATCGCGTATATTATAATTATTCCGACCGTTTAACTCGTCTTTATACACCTCTAAAATCAAGCATTCAGACTAAATAATTTTCGAAAATTTCGAAGATATATCAATCTGAATGTCAGTGGTTGTAAGTACAATAGTCTCGCGCGAGGAGCGTGATTATATTTCGTACGTTCTCGCGAGTGGATTGCCATAGTCGGCGGCAAGGGCGAACGTTAAACCGTTTCCTTGTTTTCCTCCCTCTCCCTCGTCCTCTTCGCCACCATTTTTTTTCCTTGCGGCTCATTGTAACGGAGTACACACTCGAAACGCGAGTGGTACCCTCTCCTCCTCGTGTACATTTTTTCCCGTTTCGTTCTCTCTTAACTGCCTCTTGCAGCGCACTCGAACGCGTTACCGGGCCGCGAATTCTTTTGTCTCGCTGGTCCCGAGGCAGCTTCCGCACGGTTTCCAAGATTAACGAGAACCATTCCTGGTCCTCGATTCCTCGAATCTTCCGGGCCATCGGTTCGTCGGGAAAACGGAATTTCTCGCCGTCTATGTTGCGCGGAACGCGTCCGGACGTTTCCTCGAGATAGGCGGCGCTGCAGTCTGCCGTGGAACAGCAAGTGCGAGGAGAAAGCCTCGAAACACGTTTACTTCGTTTTATCGATGCAGGGATTATTTTTATTAGAGTGGGGACGTACGTCAAATTGACTTTGTGCCAATGTAAATGACGTAAAATTAACTGCGTATCAATAGGGTAACTTGACGTGTAATTAACTGTAAATAAGTAGAGGTGACTTGAAATCAAATAACAAATAATATTGTGTTAATGCAAATAGAATATACCTCCATTTAAGGATACTTCCTGCATTTAATTTGACTTTAAATTACTAATATCGATAGGGAGTCAATTTGACTTCAAGTCACCACTGTTGACAAGAAGTCAATTTGACATCAAGTCACCACTATTGTAGGGAGTCAATTTGACTTCAAGTGACCAATATTGATAGGGAATCAATTTGAATTCAAGTCAGCACTATTTATAAGGATTCAGTTTGACTTCAAGTCGCCACTATTGATAGGAAATAAATTTGAATTCAAGTCACCACTATCCGTAGAGAGTTAATTTGACTTCGAGTCACCATTATTGTAGGGAGACAATTTGACTTCAAGTTACCACTATTGATAAGAGGTCAATTTGACTTTAAGTCACCACTGTTCACAAGAAGTCAATTTGATTTTAAGTCACCACTATTCATAGGGAGTCAATTCGACTTCAAATCTCCACTATTCATAGAGAGTCAATTTGATTTTAAATTACTAATATTGATAGGGAGTCAATTTGACTTCAAGTCACCACTATTCATAGAGAGTCAAGTTGACTTCAAGTCACCACTGTTGGCAAGAAGTCAATTTGACTTCAAGTCACTACTATTGTAGGGAGTCAATTTGACTTCAAGTGACCAATATTGATAGGGAATCAATTTGAATTCAAGTCAGCACTATTTATAAGGATGCAGTTTGACTTCAAGTCACCACTATTGATAGGGAATCAATTTGAATTCAAGTCATCACTATCCATAGAGAGTCAATTTGACTTCAAGTCACCACTGTTGTCAAGAAGTCAAGTCAAGTCACCATTATTGTAGGGAGTCAATTTGACTTCAAGTCACCATTATTGTAGGGAGTCAATTTGACTTCAAGGCACCACTATTGATAAGAGGTCAATTTGACTTTAAGTTACCACTGTTCACAAGAAGTCAATTTGATTTTAAGTCACCACTATTCATAGGGAGTCAATTCGACTTCAAATCTCCACTATTCATAGAGAGTCAATTTGACTTTAAGTTACCAATATCGATAGGGAGTCAATTTAACTTCGAGTCGTCACTATTGATAAGAATTCAATTTGACTTTAAGTCACCACTATTGACAGAAAGTCAATTTGATTCCAAGTCTCCACTACCATCGGTCCAGCATGAAAATTCATTCCACACGCACACGCCACCCATACCGAAGACTGTCGTTCCCATAATAATTTAATTAACATCTAGGTTTCGGGAATTTTCGGGGACTGCTCGATCCTCGAGATAATAGAGGGCTCGTTGGTATATATCCCAGTGACTTTTATCTCGCTTCGACCGGTATCGCGAACTGCCAGGTCGACTCTGATAAAGGGAATTGCCGAGACTTAATGAAAAACACGAGATCGGCTTCGTTTCTCGTTGCTTTTCAACGGAGAATGCAGCTCGCGCCTGCTGCTGTTTTATTCATTATTGACGAGCTAAGTTAAATAGCGCCGCGAATTAATGGGACGACAAAGGGAATCGTCGCGACCTCTCCGTTTTCCTTTGTTTCCTCACCGCCTGCTGTTCGATTCATCTTCCGATTCTGTCAATCTCTGTTCCCTTAACACACCAGGAACCAATCTGAAGCTACTACCTAAGTGTCGGTGTACGTGGATGATAATAATCGAAATTCCGAACGTGGCAGTAATTAAATTTATTTTAATAAGGATAATACAAGGTGTGCTTGGAGAAACGATTTCATTACTGATATGTTTAAATTAATTTTATATTATTACGCGAAATGGAGCGTGGATCGTTGGTCATGGGATTGGTGACAATTTTCATAGAAGAAATTGCATTTAAATATTAATAAGTCGAGGTATTAAGAAAAATTTATGTTTCGTTGGAAAACACTCTGTACGGAATATTTCTTTCAAATTCGAGGTACGAGTAAAAATAATTGTGCAAGGGAGACACGATTTTGATATTCTCCTTAAAATATACTTAAACTTTGTAAACCACGAACAAATATCGAAAGAAGAAAAACGAATTCCTTTATCTCCCCCCACCCCCACCCCTTCCCCCGTAAACTACCCTATTGTCCCAAAATTTGTCGCACAATTACTACTACCATATTCACGAATAAACACAAATGAAAACGAAAATGAAAATATCGATATATGAAACTCCAAATAATGACACAATTCCACCAATGCATGACACCCACCATGACACAAATGAGGTTAATAAAACAGGGTGTAATACGACATCCAAAAACCTAACTATTATAAGTCAACGAATTTACCCTAAAATACACTATTCATTTACATAAAAGTAAAAAAAATATATACAGCTCCATTAAGAAAATCCAAAAATCCAAGGTGTGGATAGAAATGGACACCAATATCTTCTATATTCTTACTATATTTAGATAAAAATATTTAAATAATGAAAACAACTCGCAATAAACTATTTTAAACAAAAAGATTGATCGACACTTTCTAAAAAATTCTTCTCACACACACACACACACAAATGTTGTATTCTGGCACATTCTTCTAAACATATTTTTAAACATTATTTATACTAGACTGCACTCGCATTTACACATATAGAACCAACACTCATACAAGGTTCCTTTGAATCGACCTAGCAAAAATTGATGACCACTCTGACATACCCCCGTCAAAATAGGGTAAATTTCATTCGAAAGATTTTTCGAAACGAACTATACTTTAGAAAATAATCTAACGCGAAATTTCAAATAAGACACCCTGTATAATAAAAATATAAATTAACCCTTTGCACTCGAGAGGTGGCCCTCAGTCGCCATTTAATCAGATCCTAAAGATCGATGTTAACTAATACATCGAAGTAAAATAATTCTTAATTTGCATATGATTCCTTATTTACCGTTCTAAAAATATCGTCAAATTTATGGCAGAAAGTCTTCGAATTACTATTTTCCTGTAGCGAAAAATTCGTCGAGTGCAAAGGGTTAAATATTGTGGAATAAATATTGTCAAATATATATCCACGTGTATCTAACCACCGATTCCTCACTTATAGTATACAGGTACAAGTATACAGGATTAACAGTCACACCGCACCAGTGGCGATATCGAAATCGCACAGTGTCTGGATAACGATGATCGTCAGCGCGGCGTAAAACGCGCGCTCGTAAAGCGAGCGTCGAACGGTGGTAGCCGCGTCGCGTGGACTCTCGCGGACATTTTCGTCGAAACTTCTGCCCATGACCGTAAATCAGCGTTTTAAACGCGCGGCTCGGTGGTAGCCGATTCGGGACCAAAGTTTCTCGCGAGCAAGAAAAGCCCGTGCGGACGGCACGTGTGCCACACGCCCGCGTGTGTCTCCGCTCTCCGCCCACGCGAGATCGTAAGAAAATACAAATAATCGCGCGGCCAAGTACATCGGGACGGGCAGAAGAAAGCGTCGGTCCTACGACTCGATATTTTATTGCGGTACTTTTACGACCGGAGGACCCCCCGGTTATTTACTCGCACGGTTTTCCTCGCGCTCTCGCCATTCCGCGGCCGTCGAGGGTTGCTTTTTCGTCGCTAAGAAACCATAGGTCGATCCTCGCGGGGTGAATGTGACGATCGAATTGCGATTAATAGAAATTTCACTGGCGACGAATTTATTCGCGACGAAATGCTCGGGGCGCCACGAAGTAATAGCACGGCCTAGTGTTTCCGATGTTTACTGATGTAATTTTATATTTAGGTGTAGGGATGTGTATGATTATTTTATTTTTGTGTTACGATCGAATTGTGATTAATTAAAATTCCATCGAGCACGAATTTATTCGCGACGAAATGCTCGGGGCGCGACGAAGTAATAGCACGGCCTGCTGTTTCCGATGTTCACCGATGTAATTTTACATTTAGGTGTAGGGATGTGTATTGTTGTTTTACTTTTGTGTGATAATCGAATTGTGATTAATCGAAATTCCACTGGCGACGAATTTATTCGCGATGGAATGCTTGGGGCGCCACGAAGTAATAGCACGGCCTGGTGTTTCCGATGTTCACTGATGTAATTTTATATTTAGGTGTAGGGATGTGTATGATTATTTTATTTTTGTGTTGCGATCGAATTGTGATTAATTAAAATTCCATCGACCACGAATTTATTCGCGACGAAATGCTCGGGGCGCGACGAAGTAATAGCACGGCCTGCTGTTTCCGATGTTCACCGATGTAATTTTACATTTAGGTGTAGGGATGTGTATTGTTGTTTTACTTTTGTGTGATAATCGAATTGTGATTAATCGAAATTCCACTGGCGACGAATTTATTCGCGATGGAATGCTCGGGGCGCCACGAAGTAATAGCACGGCCTGGTGTTTCCGATGTTCACTGATGTAATTTTATATTTAGGTGTAGGGATGTGTATGATTATTTTATTTTTGTGTTGCGATCGAATTGTGATTAATTAAAATTCCATCGACCACGAATTTATTCGCGACGAAATGCTCGGGGCGCGACGAAGTAATAACACGGCCTGCTATTTTTGGTGCACACCGATGTAATTTTATTTTTAAATGTAGGGATGTGTATGGTTGTTTTACTTTTGTGTGTCGATCGAATTGTGATTAATTAAAATTCCACTAGCGACGAATTTATTCGCGATGGAATGTTCGGGGCGCCACGAAGTAATAGTACGGCCTGCTATTTTTGTTGCTCACCGATGTAATTTTATTTTTAAGTATAGGGATGTGTACGGTTATTTTAATTTTTATTTACTACTCGGTGAAGCAGTTGTTAGTCGTGGATATTATATTTAAATAAAAATATTATATATTTATTAAACAATATTATAATTCAGGGTAAAAATTATCGAGGAAATATATCTAACTCCATTTACACTGTTTCACGTTACTCACACACATGTTTGCTCTCAATCGATTCAGAATTGTAACTGACCTATCCAAATACTTTCTTCTTCGTTCTTATCGAGACATTCTCTTATAATTCGATCAATAAAAATTGACTTCTTTCGAATCTGTTTCTAAGCAGACCATAATACATTTTGCATTATGCAGTTTTTGCAGATTTATTTATACTTCAAAAATATTGCCAATTTTTATTCACGGAATTATTAAAAATTGTGAAGATTGTATAACCTTAGGTAAATAGTTATTTACCCAATTTTAGTTTCTAAAAATTTTGATTTTTAAAAACGAGTTTGAACGTCTGACACGATTCGGGACCACCTAATTATTCGAAACGAAGAAACTAAAAGGCATCTTGACCCCTTCCTGTATTTTAACGAGTCTGACACGTGATGAAGATTTTGGCCCAAACATAAACATCACGAGCCAGACTCGTGAACAGAAACCCGGGCCAAACGTAAATATCACGGAATGATTTACTAATTACGATCGTAATTGAGTTTTAATTGCTATCATTACGCCACGAGAATTAGTCACGTTTCTTATAATCTCTATTACAAAGCAGTTTAGTTATTGAAGTTTCAGTTTGAACCCGGATTTCGTCGAGCTAAATGGCACGGGAAGGGGTTAATTAGTATACTAGCATACTTCATAATACTCGAAAAAAGGGTGCAAGGAAACCATTGCAGCAATTACACGGTACCTCTCTCCCATGCAAAATAAATCTTCTATTATAATTATAATTCTTTTAATTATAATTCTCCTCTCATAAAATAATTCTGCAAAAATTTCGCGAATCTTCCACCGACTTTGTACCCCGTAATTTATTTATTATCCATAAATAGTCGAGTGTCATCTGTTCAACGCATCTCTGTGGCCACAATCGCGAGAAGAATGTCGAACGATCGTACCCAGCAAGCCAGACAGTGAATCATCCCAAGATATCAACTGTACCCCCGTTACAAGTTTCAACCAAGTCTCTATCATCCTTCCCAAAGCAACCATTCGAACCTCGGAAGCTCTTATTTTTCTCTTACCAAACACCGAGTGTTCGAGCGTGGAAGTTGGAAAGTGTTTTATCGTACATATACACGGGACAAAGATTCGAGGAGCACGAGAATCGGTATAATACGCTTTAATAGGAATATGAAAAGCGAACGGCAATGGGACCCCTGACAATGTCTCCGACCTGTCTGAGGCAAGTTCCCCGCGAGCTGTATATCCCGAAAAACGCGCCACCATCGACTGTCTCCTCAACGATGCCCGCCATAATGTTCGCGGGATAAAATGGACATAAAATCGGCATAAAATCGACATAAAATCGACGCGATACCCGATAACCTCTGCAGCTCGTGGTCTCGCGTTTTCTTCCTTTCCAAGGGTCCAAAACTCCCGTCTTCATCGTCGCCATGAAATTTTCATCCGGCGACGACTAATCCTGCCAAGGATTCCCCTCGCGAATTATCTCGAGAATCATCTTATCCGTATTTATCTCTCGCCCCTTCTCCGGCCGCGACCCTACTCGCCTCTCTTTTTCTCTTCGCTCAACCCTCGCGCGATTTATACGCGTCGCGCGAAACGACGGGGGCGTAGGCATCGTTTCCTAATTACGGGATGAGAAAGAATTACCAGGTCCGTGCGTGGCTCCCCAAAGGCCACAGCTCGCATTCGCTATGTCTGCGAACGTCACCGGGATGTAACGTACATTCGTAATTCCCGCACGTCCTGCTCGCATGCGCGCGAACCCGTGTGAAATCTCGTCAAAAAATTATCGCCGATGAACGGCGGTGACTGGCTACCTGTCACGTCCCACGCACTTGCGTTATTTCACGAGAAAATAACGATTGCGATTTTTTTATTGAAATATTATTTCTCGAGTATTTTATAAATTATTACTAATTATCGCGTATTAGAAAATTGGAAAATATTGGAATTGATTAGCAGTACGCGAAAATTCCGATGGCGATTTTTTAATCCGAATATTATTCGCCGAATATTTCACGAATTATTACTAATTATCGCGTGTTAGAAAATTAGAAAATTGGAAAATATTGGAATTGAATAACAGTACGCGAAAATTCCGGTGGCGATTTTTAAATCGGAATATTATTCGCCGAATATTTCACGAATTGTTACTAATTATCGCGTGTTAGAAAATTAGAAAATTAGAAAATATTGGAATTGATTAGCAATACGCGAAAATTCCGATGGCGATTTTTTAATTGGAATATTATTCGCCGAATATTTCACGAATTATTACTAATTATCGCGTGTTAGAAAATTAGAAAATTGGAAAATATTGGAATTGAATAACAGTACGCGAAAATTCCGATGGCGATGTTTTAATTGAAATATTATTCGCCGAATATTTCACGAATTATTACTAATTATCGCGTGTTAGAAAATTAGAAAATTGGAAAATATTGAAATTGAATAACAGTACGCGAAAATTCCGGTGGCGATTTTTAAATCGGAATATGATTCGCCGAATATTTCACGAATTATTACTAATTATCGCGTGTTAGAAAATTAGAAAATTAGAAAATATTGGATTTGAATGGCCGTACGCGAAAATTCCGATGGCTATTTTTTGATCGAAATATTATTCCTCGAATATTTTATAAATTATTATTAATTATCGCGTATTAGAAAATAATGAAATATTAGATTTAAATTCCGAATCGCTCTATCAACGACGAAGGATTTCCGATTTTTTCATCGAAATATTCTCCCCCGAATATATCACGAATTTTTATAAATTATCGCGTATTAGAAAATTATAAAATAAAAATATTAGATTTGAACAGCATAATACGCAGTATGAATTACAGATAATCGCGTATATATTATCATATAACACGTTATAAACGATACGATAGTCACATCGACCCCCTGGTTCCCTTCCCCCCCCCCCCCCCACCCCCCCCCCCCCTTAAATCGGAAATATCAAAATTACCGTGTAACTTTTGAACGACTGTGTATATTTCTCGCATTTTTCGAGCGGGACACCGGCACATAGGCGTGTTCCACGAGCGAGAGTGTAAAAATTCCACGGAATTACTTGTCGGCAAACGTGGACATACTTTATGGAGGATACCGGTGTTTAAACGGCGGAAAAGTGGAGCCGGGAAACCGTGGTCGCCTGTTTCATTCCGCCATTACGAACCCGAACCTAGAACACGTTCGCGGGTATAGCTGTTCCCCGAACGTGCCCACGGATAATCACGGAGTAATAAGCAGAATAAATCGAAGCACTGGTACTTGGTAAAATTCCAACCTTCGGGAACGAAGTTTAATCTCGAACATGCGAGGCCCAGGGGCCGGCATTATCGAATTTTCTCGCTCAAATGGTTCCAGTCACGACATCTCGTCGTTCCTATTTTTCGCGGTGTACGCGGCCAGTAATTTGCCGGGGCATGATAAGCTGCCTAATTAGGACAACGACAGATGGTGCTTAGAGGGGTGGACCGAATTCGGTGAAAGAGGGACAGAGAGAAGCGGAGAAGCACGAAGAGAGCGAGAGAGACAAGGAGAGAGAGAGAATTCCGAGGAACTCGAGAGCAGACCGTGGCTATCTCGTGGAGAATGTACCGAACCGTAACGAGCCGTAAGCAAAATGTAACGAGTTTCCAAATAACTCTCGTTATCCTGCCTTCCATCGCATGACATTCACATCGGCCGGAATTTTCGCGATGACCACTGGGGTTGAAGGGGTTAGGGGCGGCGCGGGGGTTGCCGGTAAAAGCGCTCGGTTCATTACCGTTCCCTACGCTCTCAATCAAAAAGTTACCAGCAACTTGCTTTATTAAAATTCGTTAGTGTCGGCGCTTGTTACCCGCTCGAAATTAACAATCGAGCCCTCAAGTTCTGCGCCGGTTAACGTTGTACGTGTCAAGTGGGCCGTGAACGCTCCGCTCCGCGGGTGAAGGGCTTCTTGCAAAAATTCCGCGCCGACGTGTCGGCCTCTGACCGTTGCTGTTTTCCAATGCCCTTTGTTTCGATAGGCTGTCATTTTTGAACCAGGGGGTCCTAGACTCTAGGCGGCTTTTGTCACGCGAAGAAAAATTCCATGCAAGTTTGGCAAAGAAGCAGATTTTTGGATGCAATTATTTACGTATTAATTTAAGAAGAGATATATATTTATTTTAATGCATTGCTTATAGAAATCTCTAAGATGTACGCCAGGGACATACTCTGACAAGACAGTGTGTTGACATCTAAGGTCCCTGACAGATGAGGCGCGAAACACGAGAAAACTCGTGAGCGGTACATGTTCATTCCCTACCCTCATTCCCAATTCACAGACCGTTACGATCCTCCATAAAGACGCGAATCCTTCAATTAGACATTTTAACTAACATCCTTCGAACCTCTACCTCCATCAGGAAAAACCCAGACCTCTACCTTATCCCTATTTCCATACATACTCTCAAGAACAAGGGACCCGAATCGAAGGGACGATGGTTTACTCGTTTATAACCAGCGTCCCACGATTCGCGGACACCTCGACCTCCGAAACTGACCCCCCGAGTCAACCCCCATAAAAGAATTAAAATTTCCCAAACCTAAACAAATTAACAATTTGTTTAAACTTCCACTTCCACCTACCAGTTCCGAACCTCCTGCACATCCCTCCAACGAACACGCCGCCAATAGGAGGAAAAACACACCCACCACTTAGACATCTTGACAGCCAATGACAGCGACAGACGAACATATAAAAATACACGACACCAAGAAGACAGGGAGTACAAACATCAAAACAACACAAACGACACCACGGTAGAACGCACATCGCTAAGACATATTGTAAATTGCTGTAGATATATTGAAATTAAATTATATTTAAACCTTCAAAATTAGTTTACGTTCTTAGAACGACGTAAGCCTTCGCCTGAATTCTTCATACGGTCGATAAGAAGATTCGGACGAAACAGTACGCAATGTGTTAAAATACGGACACCTGCGTGTATGTACCAATGTAAACGTGTATCCATACATGGAAAATTAATGGAATTGCACGTGAAATTGATAATTTATAAGGTTCTGTCAGATTCTGATAGAACTACCAACCCGTGACGGATACCCAGATATACTGTACACAAGTGGTGATTGTGAGTAAATGGATAAACTGATAAGAATATTTATTCAACACAATAACAGCGCAATATTAATTATAATTAAAACTCGTAAAATAAATTTGCTTCTAACTGCGATATAATCTCTCGAGGACCTCTCACACACCACGTCTATTTGTAATGACTGTCATTCACCTATTGATTGTTTTTCGCGACTCTGTCATACTCGTCACACACACATTCTTCCATACAAACATTCCTCACACTCGTATCACACATTCTATGACAACCACTACCACAGTGATAATCGAAGTGGTGAGGGATAAAAGTAGACGATTTTGTATATAATAATATTTTTAAGAACAATTAGGGAAAGCGGGGAACGATCCTTTTTACCGTTTGAGTGCCAAGCGGCGCGATCGCGCTTCTTCTATTTTGTGTCCAAAAGTGCCAGTGCTCTGAGCTGCGAAGCTGACAATCAGCGCGCTCGGTTGGTGAACGCGGAATATGAGAAGCGCTATCGCGCCGCTCGGCATTTTTGGACACGGAATATGACAAGCGCTATCGCGCCGCTTGGCAAATATCGATTGGGAAACAATAATGACCCATGGCACTCAAACGGTTAAAGAGTATCGTGTGAAGCTTCCTAACGAGGGGTCTAAGGGAGCCCCTCTCGTGAAGAGAATCCTTTCTAAGGACTCTAATATAAACAGTGATAATCGAAGTGGTGAGGGATAAAAATAGACGACTTTATGTATAATAATATTTTTAAAAACAATTAGGGAAAGCGAAAAACAATCCTTTTCAAAGAGTATTATGTGAAGCTTCGTAGCGAGGGGTCTAAACACCTATAAATCTATAAACCTATACATATGCAGTTATTGCAATATTTCGAGATGGGACTAAAATGTCCCACCATGCATTAGGGTGCATCAAAAAGGTGGGACACATAATCCTAGCGTGCCCCACATAGTTAACTAACAATTTTCTGTGTTCAACCCTATTTTAAAATATATATTGTTGGAGTAAAAATAAACTCTACGTCCTAGTGATGTGAGGGGGCGATCCCTTCCCCTGCGTTTTGTCTTTTGTCTTTTGTCGCCGGTTTTCTGGAGACGTTGCTGACCTGCGTGACTCCGAACGGACGGGCCAGTTCTAACCGTTCGCCCGTTTAATAAAGATCTAATTTTACACCGTCTCACTGATTATTATTTCCTAAAAGATAACCGCTTAACATATATACACATATCCGGATCCTACATAATTTTGGATGCTCGGTCAGGATTCTACAGTACATACATTTTTAATACTGTGGTATCGCAGGATGAGCATGTTATCTAGAGTGCGTGCGAAAGGACGAATGACCGTGCGCTAGGATCGTGTGGACGGGATGTTTATGAATGTATCGGATGAAAGTGAAGAGTGTCTTTAGGAATGCGTTTGAGTGTTTGGGCTACGTGATCCGCTGAGGGTGAGATGGCAAGGAGTGCGTGGGAAAGTGTGATTGGGAAAGAGAGAATAGGTATGAAAGAGGATAGAATGTTTTAAATAGGGATGCAAGGGCGTGAGTCGGTAGTATGTAGTCTGTCGTAGTACGTGCAGTATATTAGAGTTCGTAGCAGAGAGCTGTGAAAAAAGGTGTTGCTAGTTGTATTTGTGTTGTTAGGTATAATTGTGTCGTTGTAATTGTAAGAGTTTAGTTGATAGATATCTATATTCGTAGTCTTTACCGTCACCGCATATTGTATATTATATTTTATGGTTAATAAATAGTAATTATATTATTTAACACCACCCTACCTCTACAATACTGTAAGAGATTTGAGTCTGCTTGACCCTTGAAGACTGTCATGCACCATTGCCATAACACAACGATCGTCTACGTGTATTGGGAATATTTCGAAACACTGGCACGAGACGGTAAAAACGCACAGCGGAATGAATCATAGTCATAGTTATCCCCGTTATCCCCAGAAAGTTTCGTTGGACTCATGCTAGATTGCAAGGAAATCTCATCAGAATCCGCATAGGTGAACCGCTGAATCCGAGACCTAACCTAAAACGGTGAAAATCCGCGTGTATCGATGGGATAGAGTTGTAAAAATTACGGGGCGCAATTAGTGGGTGGCTGGATCGACATGCACCGCCAAGAACGCTGGAAGATCGAGGGTATCGATTAAAGGTCGCGTCGGGGTTAACGCCACGCGTTCCTACGAGTCCGCATCGACGTCCCATGGCGCGGCGTGTACACGGCATTGCGGTGGCACGGCAATCCGACAGCGCCGTCGGATCTCCGTGTCGTCGTGGCCGTCTCGCGTAGCCGACGATTCGCGGAATTTCCATTGGAGAAATGTGCCGTGGAACGGTAATAATGCCAGCGCCGTAATAAGCCGGACCGGTCAGCCGGGCCGGAGAGGGTCGCCGGTGGCACGAGAGGGTTGCCTCTGCAGGCAGTCCGCAGCCTCCTGACTCGGTCGTCGAACTATGCGGAAACGAACTTAACCCCCATGCGCCACGCGGCTCGCGTGCGCGATGCGTTTCCTGGCAGCGAAGGGGAGCCAAGCGACGAACGAACGAAGCAGCGAAGGTGGCGCCTCTCTCCGGAGGGATCCTCCTGGCAATAAAGCAACCGGATTAACGCTCCCCGCACGCTCGCGTTCGCGCGCCGCCACCCCTTCGACGTCTCGCGGCACGAAGGCCACGGGGCCTCGTCTTCGCAGGCAACCCTGGCCCAGCTATAATTTACCCCTATTCTAAACGCCCAGGCGTACGTAAATCGTCAGCCAGTGTTCATAAATCCCGTGCCTCGCGTCGGCCACGTTTCGGCCAGGGCGGTGGCCGCTTTCTCGGCTCTATCGGCCCGAACCATCGATTCCTCCACCCTTTTCGCGCGATGGACATCGACGAATGGCGCTTAGATCGGTCAAAGGCTGACTAGTATAGCGTTTGAGCTTTAACGTCCGGCGGAGGAACTATTGCTCCTGAGATTCGAGATCTTGGGATCTCGGGGCATGGGGGAGTTCGGTATCCACGAAGAATATATAACAATAGAGATCGGTTTAACCCTTTGTGACCGAGCGCTGCATATATGCGTTCGACGGAAACCATCAGTTTGGCTGAGGAACTTATGTATGCGTGACGAAAACAACTGACAGGACCGAGGGACTCATAAATGTGGGATTACAATGAGTACTGCAATGGATATTTATGGTACGATCGAGTGAAAGTTTAGGGATGCGTCCAGGGTGGTCGATCTGGCAACAAAACAACTGATAGGGCCCAGAGACTCATAAATGTGTCCCACGTAGACGCGTTGTTATGGCCAAGATTGAGTTTGCTGATGCGGCCCTAGGACCGCACGTCCCAAGTTAAGTGGTGGACTGTCTTATGTCCTTATTTCCAGCGTTACTATGAACGAAAATCGCGTTTAAGCAGAAATGAGCGCTGGTAGATTTGAATGACTATCGTGGCAGCGGCTCAGCTCCACGGTACGGTTCACTCAAAACCGCTCCGTCTGCAAAGAGTTAAGGATTAGTCTTGCGATGCTTGGACATCGTTGGAAGGAAGAGTCAGTGATACCAGATAGAGAAAGACGGAAGATGTAAACGAAACGTTCACGTGATCAATTCTATGACTGCCAGATATCGATATTCAGGGACGAATGACGAGGAACCCTTCCTGAGGGCCCTTGCACACGAGTCCAGTTTCTTTCCCTGTGTGCAGGGGTCGGAGAAAGGTGTTTCAGTCCTGTTCTGATCACGCACCCTTCGCATGTATATAGTTGTTTATACTTTCTGCCAGTTCTCGTTGAACGAGGTATAATTACGCAGGGATAGGTCCCTAATAGAGATAGGGGTAGATAGGACTTAATATTTGGACGTCGTTGGAAAGAACAATTGTTCGTAGTGTTCTGTCTTTGTGGTTTTCAATCTCGTAGAGTCAGATTCTAGTTCAGTATCGTCAAATTACATTTGGAATTGGTTAAAGGACTGATCTTGATATTTGGACGTCGTGGGGAGGAACAATTACCGATGATATCGGACATACTACGCGTCGCACGTCAGTAGCGGATTTTGGGTCTTAACCCTTTGACTGCCACGCCGAAATCACATGGACGTCACGGGAGTATTTTTATTATTCAAAGCATATAAACGCTCTGGTCACCAATGACCACCGTGGCGTCACAGGAGAAACCGTGGCCGGTCATATATGACCAACGTGGCAGTCAAAGTGTCAAGGACCTTGTACTAGCGTCGAAGGGTTTGGCCTTAAAGGCTTTCTGTTTTTCGGAATTGTTCAATTCTAAACCCGAAGCAGTACCGAGCATATCAGTCGTTATAACTATTGTATTAAGGACACCTACATTCTTTGTTTGTATTCCTATAAGCGTACTTTCCGCGGTGAATAAACTATATATTTATCGTTCATTATATAACTATACATTAGGTCCCTGCGTATTACGATAGACTCTATATTACGATCAAGAAATTACAAAGAATCTCTTACCTTACGACTGAAGTCCCGATGACGCCTTCCATGATCAGCAGCAAAGTCACACGATAACACGGTCACACTCGCGTCGAGCCACGTCCGAACGCGTCGAAGAATAACACGCAACTGAAACAGGAAAACGTCGACGAAAATTAACTGCGAGCCTTAGTTAATCCGTCGACTCCTTCTGTTTACGTTTCGAATCTATCTACAAACCACGCATACTCGTGCTCGGCTCGACTTCCTTGTTATGAGTCTCGCAATATATCGTAGGCTAAGCGACTAATGTTCATCGTATTTATGTTATAATTCTCATCGGTCGATGACCCTATACCTCATTCAATTATCTTTGTTCCTCAACTGTGAATATCTTTGGACGTTCGTTCCTCTTTTCTAACTCGTCTCGTCGAACGATCTATAGTTAATGGGGGGTCCTCCTTCATGGTTGCTGAAGTCGGTTAGTCACAGGAGTCCTCAATATGGCGGAGGTGCTAGGAGGGACGAAAAAATGGAAGGATACGTTTCGTCCTGGGCCTGCTAGTGGACCCATCGCTAAGGCTACCTAGCAGGACCCCTTTTTTCTTTTTAATATACGTTTTAATGCACCAAGCATAATAGATACAAGAAAGGAACCGAAACTTATAAAAGGTTACAAATGGAAACTTAAACTATGAAACCGATAGCACCAACGTGGAGCATTTGCGATCTTAGGATTAAACTTAATCTACCCTGCTAATTGCTTTAAAATAATATATAAGAACTAAGAATTATGTTATATTAGAACACGGGTACGCTTATGTATAGAAAGGCACGAAAACTGTACAGCTTTTGGTTTTAACACTAGATTTACGGAACCCATCAATTTGACGGAAGGGTTGCTCCAATTATACGATGGTAACAGATTTAGCTAACTTATGTTAACACTGTTAATATAATATATAATTGTTTTTAAATTAAAATAATCGTTAAAAGAAAAAGCACGTGGATTCCTTTACCTGTCAATTTGACAGGTGTGCCTAGAAATAGGTATACAAATAGCGTTCATAAACCTAGTGTTAAGTGGGTAAGGTGTAGAAAGTGAACTAGATAAATAAATAAATAAATAAATAAATAAGAAAGGAGGGGGATGAGGTATATATATTTTCATTTAGCTTATAGTTTAATTACAATAGTTTTTATTATATAAAATTTTATTTAACCCTGTCTTAGATAGGGGTACTATTGCAATGTTGAAAAATTCTATACATAGAAAACAAAGGACTTCTACCGAGGACTTGCGAAAAATTTTCGAACCTCCTTCAAGTAGGAATCCATCTATCAGCCAGGGTCAGAACGATGCCACCACAAGTTCACTATCAACGAATCGCATAAAGATCACTCAAAGAGTGTTTCCTATCATTTTGAGATCATGAAAAAGAATAATTGTCCATAGCATTCGGACAATTTCCTCGATCTCGTTCTGTCCAATCCAGATCCAAATTCGTTATCGACCGACGAATGACGCGGAGGGTGAAAGGGTAGCGTTAGGACTGGAACTGTGCAACTTCGTTGGAAAGAACAATCGTGCGTGGTATTCGATCGTTGCGAACGTCGAGTTCCGACGATTTCTTCGATCTCATCCCAGGTCCAGAAATGCCGTGCACTCCGCGATGGAATATGCGAGCAATCCGACGCACGTGCATCCACGAGGGTGGTTCCGGCGATCGAATGGCAGCGGGAAGATGGCGCAGGAAGGAGAGGGGCAGCTGCTCGATCTGGCACAAAGGTGATCTACCCCGGAGCTAATTTCGACGAGTTAACCCGATGGAACTTCTGTCCCGTTCCGTCTCGACACCTTCCACGAAAGCAGGTCGACGCATCACGCTCGTATTAATCCACCCTAACTGACCCACCGCCTCGCTTCGATTACGAATTAGGGGAACGCGATACGTGGCTCATCCGAGATTCCATTTCCTTCTGCGGACCACCGTTTGCCAACCATGAGCCAACTTGGGCTTCGGTTTAACTCGCTGTTAGTACTACGCGAATTATGGTATAGCAGAATCGCAGCTGAGAGTGTTACTTCTTCTATATGTCTGAAGGGATGATGCTGGTATTAAAGAATGGGGGCACTATTTCGCGTTAACTATAAATTCACTATTTGAGGACTATGGTCGCCATCAATTTGACTGTGGAACTCATATATGTAGGAATGGTGAGCGTGATTAGGGCATGAGGTCACTGTGACAGTGTCTTCTGTCCTAGGTACGACTGTAAAACGCGTGGGAACGCTTGGGCCCTTTCCCGAAAATAGAAGATAATAAACAGCTGTCTTAGGTTTAGCTCGAGCGTTCGACGGGTAGTTTATGGAAGTATCGGTTGCAAGCGAAGAATGGAAGTCTAGGAATGCATCTGAGTGTTCGCTATGGCCACGTATGTCAAGAATTTGGCATCTTGGAGTGCTAAAACGAAAATAGCGACTAAGAAGAAATGTGCACTGATAATTTGAAATGTAATTGTGACAGCAACTAGACTTCATGGTACGGTTAACTTCGAATCGTCCTGTCTGCGAGGGGTCCCGTCTGCAAGCTGTGTTGCGCGAGGGGGGTTGGTGCAGAGAACACGGTGTCTGTCTTCGAGAAGCTCTATCCGGTACTCTAATCGCGAACGAATTATTTATTCCAGGACCTAGCCTAAACTTTCAAAGTGGTCCGCGTATCCGTGAGTCATGAGGCCCTGGTCATAAGACATAAATGAGGCCCCTATTGGCTTGGGATCCTCGATGTCTCTACGAGTGGAAATGTTATATCTAGGCTTCCTTCTCTACATGATTTCCTACGTATTTTACATATTTCGTTTAATCCCTTGACTTACCATTTAAGTTCCAATGGCGCGTGCCATAGTCTACTGCAAGGTCGGTCACACGTCGAGTCGTTGCAGGAGTAACACGTAACTGAAACAGAAAGAAAATTGGAAAAAATTAGTAACGTGTCTTACTCGTGTTGTTTATGTTAGGCCCTATTTATGAACCACGGCTCCCGCCCGTGATACCCGTGTTCGACCCGTTTTCCCTATCACGAGTCTCGCACGATATTGTAGACGAAGGGGTTAAGAATCTTCCATTTCTTGGTAGATCGATAAATTTATTTTGCAGAGTTATCGATGTGAAGATGTCAAATTGTGTTGTCAAATTGCCATACGAGGATTAACAAATTTTCCTCCCTATTGTGAAAAGTGCCCTTCGAATTTGTCTACCCTTAGAATTGAACCTTCAGCAGCAGGCAAACTACCCCGAATATACGAAGTTTTTCGAAAACAGCAGACAACTCTGAATTCATATAAACACGGACTGTAATTAGTTCCTATTAATTAATTAAACCCTATTAATAACTCTATTAAAAACAAAATTGTGTTTATACTAAGAATCGAAACAAGTAATTCTAATTTTAATTATTGAAACGAAATATATTTTCTATTGGAAGTTATCACAGTACGATAAAGTCGAAGAGTAGATACATAATAACACTATGTATACTATACAGTAGAGTACGTGTACCAATTGAAGCTTAAGAGACCAGTCGCTGTCGCGATAAGGGGTTGCGGAGTCATTGCGTGCTTGGGTCAGTTAACCCCTCGTCTTATGATTTTTTTAGAAGATACTCGAGCGAGCTACGTGTCGTTATAAGATCATTCTGTGACACTGAAACACTCTGCACGATTTACATTGCTCTGTCTTTACCCAAACTGATTCGATGTTACAGACCAAAGGTCCCACTTACCGTTCCGAAATTAACGAAATTAATTCACGCTAATTATACCATAGTTCCTCAAAAAGGAAGCACCCTTACGACCCTTACGAATTACGCGGCACGAGCCCACCACGACATTCGACATTTAACACGTTAAGTGCCCAGCCCGTTTTGCTTGCCGTCCTGTTCAGGCCCAGACTTGGCCATCAAATGGATCACCGGCGGCGGGCAAAGTGTTCGTAAAACTCGGTAATACTGTACTAATCGTTAAAATAGGAATTTTCAAACGTTGGGTACAAAAATGGCGGAGAATTTAACACCAAAAGTTAGCACCTTTTGGTCCTAGTCTGAACCGGTCCCTGAGGCCCGGTCGGACCCGAACGGAAAATCTAGCGTCGGTCCTGGGGATCGGCGTGGTAGTTAACGTGTTAACCCTTTGGGCTCGACGATTTTTTGGCTAAGGAAGGGTACGAGTTGAAAAATATTTTGTACTAAAGCTGACGATACTTTTGAAGGTGGAGGATGAGAAGTTTTTAGGGAAAGTTTTTAGTGACTTTATTATGTACGGGGGGCCAGATGCGGAAAACTGAAGGCTAGCTTTTTGGCTAAGACCCGCGTCATTGGAGCGGAGTAAGCGAACTGACTCTTTTTCGCCGCTGATTAGGCGTCGAGGTGGTCCGCGCGTCCGCGAGTCATGGGGCCCTGGTCGTAAAGACATAAACCAGGCCCCCATTGACCCGGAACCCTCGATGTCTCGAAGGAGTGGAAAATATTTACAAGGAACCTTCGTTTCCCGCATCTGGGATGTGTCCCTACACTTTTTTCAACGGTAAATAAGAAATCGTATAATAATTAACACGTATAATTATTTAATTTCGATACCTCGCACACTGTTACATTATCTAAAATTTGATATATTAATTAACATGGAGCTTCGAAATTTTATCAAATGGCGACTCAAGAGCGCCTCTCGCGTGCATAGGGTTAACAACCCCGTGAAACGGAATTAGGCGGGCAATTTTCGCGATCGTTTTATCGCGAACGCAAAATTCTCGATGATTAAAACCGCAGTCCTCCTCCAGGTGCGACTGCGTCGGACGTGGAACCAGCCCCCGAACGCAAAATCACTCTCGTTAAACCTCGCTCACCCCCTCTGCCTCCCTACCTCCCTTTGGCTGATAGAGATCGGTATAAATCTGGTAGCGAGCGTGGATTTATCGCGGCCGCTGTTTACTGATTCATACGGTCACGTGACCCGTCGTTTCATCGAAAACACGCGTTTCTTCGGGCTGACGGGGGTGTGCGTGCGCGCGAAATGAAGCGTGGCCGCGGTTATTACAAAGCGTTCGGTGGGCCGAGCGCGACCCCTCGCGTTCATGGCTGACATAATAATTTCATTACGCTGATTGCGCCGATATACTCGGCGTATAATGTTTGCCGTTGTCTCCGGCACACGGTATCGCGGCTCTAAATCGCCACCGGCCAGGCTGCTCGTTTCGTGGAAGGTAATTAATCGCGACGGTTGTCATTTCACCGGTAGATGACTAAGAGGGCGGCCATGACTCGGCCCGGCCGTCCTTTTTTACCCCCGCGGTTTCGGCTCCCCTCCGTCGCCGGGATTCGACGTACGATGAGTCAATCTTTACGAGGCCCCGTGCTTCCGGTCCCGCCGACCCCTCCCCTCCTTCGCGAAACGCACCAGTCCTGGTATCGTGGTTCGTACGACGAGAATTTTAATTGATAGCGAAGCGAGTACCGCATTCCCCGGCCTCGTCCGCGGTAACTCAATTTTTACGAGCCACCCCGTATACCACGCTTCCGCCGTTCCAGCCCCCTGGCTCGCGGAGACACGAGGTCGAGGCAGTCGACGACGAGGATTTTAATTGATGGTCGAGAGTCATAATGCGGCCCGTGGATCGCGACGAGTGATTAATAACAGCGCAGAAAGGGACTGTAAGCCTCCCCGAATTCGATTGTAACCAGCCGCGGCATTGCGCGCCGAGTTAACGATTAACGCTCGTCGAAAGACGCTCCGCGGCCGGGCCATTGTCTCTGCTTAACGAACGGTAATAAATGTTATTTTTCGCGGCAATGTTCGGGGCGCTTTGCTTCACACCCAACGCCTCTTTGTCACGGTAATCCGCTCGCTCGTCGCGTCTGAATTGCCGCGAAGAAAGCCCGAGGGCGGGAAAATTTTACCATAGCCGGCTGTGTCTCGATTTTTAACGCCGCGTCGCTGAAACGAGCCTACTGAAACACTCCTTGTGCACAAATACACCGTTTCCGGCTTCTCACGCGATAATTTTCGTTAGATAATTAGCCGGATTGTCGCCAAATAGGGGTGGTTGTAAAATTCACAAGTTTGAGGGTGCTTAGGAATTTTCGAAGGGTATACCGATCGCGAATTCTTTCTCTGGGATAGGGAAATATTTTGGTTGCGTTTGATAAATATTTTCTATTCTTTATTTACCGAGATGGGTAGGTTAAAATTAAAAATAGATAAAAATCGAATTATAAAATATTTTCTCCTTTTTGCTTTAATTTTAAAGCATCGAGTAACGAATCGTTACTTCCTCTTCCATCTTCTATCCATAAATACAATACTATCCCTTGTAAAAAATTTTTGGGCAAACACTATAATACGGAATTATCGAAAATTAAATTTTTAGGTGTCGAGTGATGGAGACATGAATAGATGAAAATTAAAAATAGATAAAAATGGAATTATAAAATATTTCCCCCTTTTTGCTTTAATTTTAAAGCATCGAGTAACTTATTATCGTACTTCCTCCTCTAACTTTATAAATACTACCCCTGACACGAAATTTTCGGGCATACACTATAACACGAAATTATAGAAAATTAAATTTTTAAATGTAGAGTGATGTAAAAATGAAGAATCTTCTGTTTACTGTCGAGGAGAAAATAATTGACTCTGACTAAGAATTTTTCCCCAAGGATAGTATACGATATTTATTATAATTATTCCATACGATAATTGCGACTGACCACCCCATAAACGAACTTAAGCAGGAATCCAAATCGTCATAAAAATTGAAAAACGATCTGAAAGGGGCCCTGTTTACTCGCGTGTGTATAGCGGCCACTCGCAATCAGGCGGATTCAATTTTGCCTCTTTGTGAAAGAGGGTGCCACGAAACCCCGCGAAATTTGCGCAAACGAAAGGAAGATTAGCCCTCGTGCCTGCCTCAACGACTCTTCTCTCTCTGTGCTTGCATCCCGGCACCCTTATCTGCGGCTCGTGCCGTGTAACCGGCGCAGCGAGAGCGGGCGAAGCAGGCCCGGGCACGGAGGTGGTGGTTTTGGGTGAAAAGGGGTGCGGAAGAAGGAAAAGGTCGCGGGACCTGGGGCGGGCCCTGGTGGAGAGGCATTTATAAAGCGCGAGCGAACAAACGTCGCAATTAAAACAAAGCCTACGGCATTTGTGCAGCTCCCGCCGCCAACCCCCTCGGGACCAGCAGCCACCCACGCAGCCCGCGACTAGGGTAGTTTACGCGGCGAGAAGCCGGCGACGGTGGCCACGAGAGGGTGGATCCGACGGAAAAAACTGGCAACTTTTTTCGGGGTAACGACGATTATTCCGAGCCGCCCTGGGACGAGGCGAAGCCAGCCCGTCGAGGGTGACAACCCCAACCGACCGTGAACCACCGCTTTCTTCCTTTATCGTCTACGCCGATCGAGTAATTAGATGCCGCCACGGGGACGCGAGCTCGTGTTAACGTACTACCTTCCTTTTCGCTTTTCCTTCGTCCTGTCCATTCGACTGCCTCCTTTCCTCGGAGATTCAGTTTCGGGGAGCTGGATGACGTTTAGTTGTTTGGTCGCGGGAGTTTAAGAATCTGTTCGAGATTTTCTAGAGGTATCTCCGTTTTAATATTTTTTAAAAGATCGATGGTGTTGCACTTTTTCTGTTGCTCGAAGCTGATATTTCTAAAGGTAGATAATGTTAACGCATAAAAATCTCTAAGACATACGCCAGGGATCGCACGTTTTGACAAGGCAGTGTGTTGACATCTAAGCTTCATGACAGATGACGCGTGAAAAATGAGAAAACTCGTGAGCGGCCCTCAACAGATAGCACTCGAAACACGAGAAAATTCGTGGGCGGTGAGCAATGTGGAAAATAATTTATCAGAGGTTTTCCAGAGGTATCTTCGTTTCGAGCCTTTTTAAAAGGTCGGTGTCATGGGCCTATTTCTTTTGGGCCGAGGTTGAATTTGGTGAAGGTATATAGTGTTGAGTAGCTTGGTCGTGGAAGATTAAGAACCTATCCTTTTATAGCGAATTTTTAGAATCAGTATCACATTGGTCTACACCTTATCGTCGTGGATTGAGTTAGGTGGAGGTAGTCAATGTAAATTTTATTCATAGAAGCTTAAGAAATTAATGTTGAATAATTTGGTTGTGGAAGTTTAAGAATCTATCAGAGGTTTGCCACACCAACCTTCATTTTGAGCCTTTTTAAAAGGTCGGTGTCATTGGACTGCTTTATTTGGTGAAAAGTGGCGTTTTGTGAAGGTAGATGATGTTGAATAATTTGGTTGTGGAAGTTTAAGAATCTATCAGAGGTTTACCACACCAACCTTCATTTTTAGCCTTTTTAAAAGGTCGGTGTCATTGGACTGCTTCATTTGGTGAAAAGTGGCGTTTTGTGAAGGTAGATGATGTTGAATAATTTGGTTCTGCAAATTTAAGAATCTATCAGAGGTTTGACAGAGGTATCTTCGTTTTAAGCCTTTTTAAAAGGTCGATATCATAGACCTGCTTCATTTGATCGAAGGTGCTGTTTTGTGAAGGTAGAAGATGGTGATTAATGTGGTTATAGAAACCTATTAAAAACCTATTCTTTTATAGTAACTTTTTTTTATAATCACTATCACTGACCTACTCTTTATCGTCTAGATTGAGTAATTTGGTATATATACAATAAGTCGATGTACAATAATTTTAATCGTGAAAGCTTGTCAGAAACTTGTCAAATATACTTCCTTTTCATCCCATACCAATCGGTATCGAATTAGAATAGTAATTTAGAACGTTTAAAAATGCTAGAAGAATTTTTCAAAACTTCTTGTAAAACCATTATCCCTTTAAAAATTGGTCTGTCTAATTAGTACACAGAAAACACGTGTGCACATAAGACGTTGGTATCGAATACCTCTAAAAGCTGCCAAATCTTTTTAATAATAAAGTAACTATTATAATTTTAACAATTGCAATTAACGATGCAACTATTAAAACAGTAATTTCCCTGTCACCTCCTGAGAAAGCAAATATTCACCAACTGAATGTCAAAAATTCGGTGTCCAACAGTACCAGCGCTCCAAGCTGCGAAGCTGACAGTAACAGCATGTGGTCACGATCCTTGGCACTCTTAAACACGGAATGAGACAAGTTCTACCACTCTCTTTAGCATTTTTGGACATGGAATTAGACAAACACCACCGCATTCCTTGGCAGTTTTAAACATAGAATAAAAGAAACCCTATGACACTCAAAGGGTTCGTCCAAATTTTCCAAAACTCACGAGTACGGTTACATTAACCGAGTAGAATTTATCCACGAATATCTCGGAAAAGCGTGTAATCCTGTGTGACTAAGTCCCAATCGGAAAATTCAAACAGACACATAAGAAGAAGAATAACCAGCTAACGGAACCACCCTGGGACACCCGAAGCAAGGTTGCGGTGTAGCAGGATGCAAATGTTGCCGCGTGGCGCGGCAATTAGCAATGCAATTAGGGGATCACATAATTAGCGGCGCGTTGGAAAATATCCTCTCGCTTGGATCCTCGCGAAAATTTCGCAAGGCTGACCCCACAGGGGGTGGCGTCGATTCGTTTCCCGGAAGCCGGTAAACGGTCACGCCGGTGCACGCACGGTCAACCATGCGGCAAATGTAAAATTAATAACTGGCCCTGCATCTTCGCACCCCTTCGCACCCCTTCTCGCCCCTTCCCGCCACGGCAGGCGTGTAGACAAATATTTCCTCGCCGAGAGCCGAGCCGCGATCCGATCATCCCTCGTATGAATACTTGGGGCAAATTAATATTGCCCGGGCCCCTTCCATCGATCCAACCCTAACCGATAAATCGATCGGACACGGCTTATAGAGGGACCGATCGTGCGAGTTTGTGGTTCAATAAATTCGCCATTTTCATTTTCTTGTTTCTCGTGGATAGGGTTAGATTGGTTAGGGTTTTGATCGAGTTAATCCTCGGAAAAATGTGTCCAGTGCAGCTCATACATTTGGGAACCATGGATAATTTTTATATCGAATTTTTATATAATTTATGTAATAAATTTTGATATAATTTATATATCTCGCAAATTAGCTTTTTGGAAAAAGTGGAAAAAGTACAACAGTAGTTTCTACGTTTAACTTCACGGTATATTGGATAACCTAAGTCAGTTACCTGTCATAACCCAAAGATGATTGTATACCTGCTATATCAAAAGCTACATGCAATTTTTAAATATAATAATCGATTACTGAGGTATAGGTCATCAAATTTGACAAAATTTAGCGCTCCTATATGTCTTTAGAGGTATAGCAGGGGAAGGTATACTGTACAATGGTCCAGGGTAAAAGGTGACCAAGTTATAAAACTAAGGGATGATTCTGTTCCCACTATTGCGGATACACTGACGTTTGTTGAAGAATCAGTGTAAATCATCAGCTATGCAACGATTCCACGAACCTTTTACCATGTTTAAATATAATAATCGATTACTGAGGTGTAGATTATCAAATTTGAGAAATTTTAGCGCTCCTCTATATATCATAAGAGATATAGCAAGGTGACGAAGTTATAAAACTAAGGGATGATTATGTATCTGCCATATCAAGAGCTATATGCAATTTTTAAATATAATAATCGATTACTGAGGTGTAGATTATAAAATTTGACAAATTTTAGCGCTCCTATATATCATAAGAGATATAGCAAGGTGACCAAGTTATAAAACTAAGGGATGATTCTGTTCCTACTATTGCGGATACACTGACGTTTGCTGAAGAATAGGTGTAAATCCTTCGAACCTCTTACCTCGTCCATGTTGCTCTCTAATATCTGCCAAGGCAATGGCGTAGTTTCCAAATTTTTACTCGTGCCCCTCCCCTACCTGCATCACGATACTCCCGGAAGCAACCGCGCGGGAGTAACAAAGTTGGAGGATAAACGGTTCGTTTTACGCGGGATCGTGGCGAAACTTTCGACTATAAATCGACTTCCGCGCGATCCAGCGACGTCCACCGCTCCTTCGTCGCCTAATCTTCGGAACATAATACGCGCGAAACGCAGGATCTATCCCCGATCGAATGGTGAGCGGGAATCGTTATTCTCTGCTTTCGCGCGGTAACAAGACACCGCTGATCCTCGATTCGCTGAGTTAATCACCTGAACTCTGTCACCAACGGCATTAGCGGCTGGTACCGTCCGACTCTAAACTGTAATTCCTGTCTAGATCTGGAGAAAAGCGGCTTTCGAGGAAGCGGCTATCTGTTTGTACGCGATCGGCAGAGATGCATTTCTCCGCGCACAATAATCGCCATATCTAATTACCCTGCTCGTCCTCTCTCTTTACCCCACGTGGGCCTTGTGGGCCTTGTGGGGACAGGAGTGACACACATCGGTACCTCGGTATACAATTCTTCTAACGTTTCCAAACACGTAAGCACCATAAGACACGCTTTCCAGAGGATTAACCCTTGGCACTCGATGATTTTTTGACTAAAGAAGAATACGAATTAAAGAAATTTCTGCTATAATATTTTTGATGATATTTTTTGAACGGTAAATAAGAAATCGTATAATAATTAACACGTAGAATTATTTCATTTCGATACCTCGCACACTGTTACATTTTAAATTTGATATATGATATTAACCCTTTGCACTCGAGAGGCGCCTCTCAGGCGCCATTTAATCGGATTCTAAAGATGGATGTTAATTAATATATCAAATTTACAATTACCCAACGATGCGTGGAATATCGAAATAAAGAGCTTGTTTCTGTCTTTTTGAAATAAAGCCCCAAAGTTTAGAGCTTGGTCACCCTTTATCCTTGGCCTATACACACTATACCTTCCCCTGCTATAAATCTGAAGACACATAGGAGCGCTAAATTTCGTCAAATTTGATGACCTATACCTCAGTAATCGATTATT
The DNA here is from genome assembly GCF_001483705.2 of Eufriesea mexicana. Lineage (NCBI taxonomy): Eukaryota > Metazoa > Arthropoda > Insecta > Hymenoptera > Apidae > Eufriesea > Eufriesea mexicana. The sequence goes on from NW_016909734.1 coordinate 400,157, forward strand.
ATATTTAAAAACTGCATGTAGCTTTTGATATAGCAAGTACACAATCACCCCTTGGTTCTAGACCTTGGTCACCCTTTACTCTTGCCCTGTGTACAGTGTACCTACCCCTGCTATATCTTTTGAAACATATAAGAGCACTAAATTTCATCACTATGACGACTTATACCTTAGTAATTGTAAATGTATATCAAAAATGTGTCACTGTAACAAAATGCAGTTTTGTACTTGTAAAATTGGCTTTTGGCCAGGCTTTCAATGAAATTCCCTACTGTACGACATTTCCCGCGCAATATATACTTGGTCCAACGAGAATTGGCAGGAAATATAAGGAAAACGGTCACGTGATCGTTACTACGACCATAGATAAGTGGATGCTGAGCGTGGATGCTCAGAGTCGACTTTTGGGAGTCCTAAAAAGGGGCCCTTGCGTGAGGGGGCCACTTAAAATTTTCTACGAAATATTAAATATAAATATCAGGCCTAGGTCTTATGCTTCGTGCAGCTGTTGACATTTCCTATCAATTTTCGTTGAAGGGAGTATAAGGGCAGTTGAAGACGCGCTAAGTAGATCACTAGCTACGACATTTCGTTGGTCGTTCGTTTCGAGAGATTAATCCAGCCACGTAGCCCTGGCGCGCGATATCGGCGAAAGAACGAGGAAACTTAGAGCCGAGATAAACATGCTAGATTATACCTGTTGCCCGCGATCCCCTGTGACCACAGAATGCCTCCCTCTCTCTCTTTCTCGTAGCCATAAATTCAGAAAACCTTCGGAGCCTGTATAAACTCTGATTTAGGACCTTTTCGCGCTTCGACCCCTGGTCTCGTACAAATCGATTTAGCTCTCTATTACACAACCCCATTCTCCTACCCTTTGGTCCATCTTCCGTGATCCTACGCGTCGTGATTTACATGCTTCCCTGATAAGCACAGCTATCTGTCCAGGCGCGCGATTCTCCAAGATTAGCGCGAGTAGTTGCGTGATCTGTCGTAGAGTCGATATTAATGGGGATTATAGTCATTCGGTGGTTGACACTCGCGGTGTGATATCGGTGACTATAATCACTGAACGTTTGATCCGTCGTATGAAGTATGAGTGATTATAGTCACTGGACGTATAACACTCGCGATGCAGTATCGGTGGACTATAGTCAATTAATCATCGATGCTTGAGGTAAATTATTGGTAACTATAGTCACTCAATGTCCTACGTTTGCGGTATACCGTCAATAATTACAGTCACCCAGCATCCGACGCTCGCGTTGCATTATCGATGACTATAGTCACCAAACGTTCGATGCTTGGGGTAAATTATTGGTAACTATAGTCACTCAATGTCCTACGTTTGCGGTATACCGTCAGTAATTACAGTCACCCAGCATCCGACGCTCGCGGTGCATTATGGGCGACTATAGTCACCCAACATCCGATACTTGGGGTGTATTATTGGTAATTATAATCACCCAATATCAAGGCGACTATAGTCACCCAACATCCGATACTTGGGGTGTATTATTGGTAATTATAATCACCTAATATCTTACATTCACGGTGCAGCGTTAGTAATTATAGTCACTCGACATCCGACGCTCGCAGTGCATTATGGATGACTATAGTCACCCAACATCCGATACTTGGGGTGTATTATTGGTAATTATAATCACCCAATATCTTACATTCACGGTGCAGCGTTAGTAATTATAGTCACTCGACATCCGACGCTCGTGTTGAATTATCAATGACTATAGTCACTCAACATCCGATGCTTGGGATAAATTATTGGTAATTATAGTCACCCAATGTCCTACGTTCGCGGTCTACCATCAGTACTTATAGTCACCCGACATCCGACACTCGCATTAAATTATCGACGACTATAATCACCCACCATCCGATACTTGGGGTGTACTATTGGTGATTATAATCACCCAATGTCTTGCAGTCGTGGTGCAGCGTTAGTAATTATAGTCACCCGACATCTGACGCTCGCAGTGCATTATGGATGACTATAGTCACCCAACATCCGATACTTGGGGTGTATTATTGGTAATTATAATCACCCAATATCTTACATTCACGGTGCAGCGTTAGTAATTATAGTCACTCGACATCCGACGCTCGTGTTGAATTATCAATGACTATAGACACTCAACATCCGATGCTTGGGATAAATTATTGGTAATTATAGTCGCCCAATGTCCTACGTTCGTGGTCTACCATCAGTACTTATAATCACCCGACATCCGACACTCACATTGAATTATCGACGACTATAGTCACCCAACGTCCGATACTTGCGGTATATTATTGGTAACTATAATCGTTCAATGTCCTACGCTCGCGGCGTATTATCGATGACTATAGTCAGCCACATCCGACGCTTGCGGTACGTTATCGGTGACTATAACCACCCAATATCTGACATTCGCGGTGTATTATCGATGACTATAATCACCCAACGCCCGATACTCGCGGTCCACTATTGGCGACCACAGTCACCCAAGCAAATCTGTCGCACAGAACGGATTAAATTCCGAAACAAATCGCAATTCCCATATTTTCGAGCGTTTAAGGATTCTCCAACGATATTCCCGTGCACGGACAAACATCCGATGCATCATTCGTTTACGAGAGAAAGAAAAGGGGCGAACGAGTTGTACACAGACCTCCCGAATAGATGGCCCCTCGTTCCCCTTCCCGATTCGTCAACAAGAGGGTAAATAAACAACGGGGACGAAAGCAGGCCGTCCGTTGTTTCAGGATTCGCGACGTCGCGAAGAATCGCGACTGTCGGAAAGAATGGGCGACCGTTAAACGAAATGGAAATCGTGCTTCCGCTTGCAAAGGGAACTTCTTCGTTGCCGTTTTCCACCCCCGCCTAAGAGGGTGGTAAAAATTCGCGTTCAGAAATCGCTCGCTCCTGAAGCAAGGCGCGCTTTGTATTCGCGTTTCTTTATCTTCGTTAGCGAGAGAACGAGGCGGCATTTCGAGGGAGCGAAGTTCAAAATTGAAGGGACGCGCGCGCGCGCCAATTGTCACAGCGGTACGTAAGACAGGTCGAAGGATACAAAAGGGAAGCGAGGCGAAGCGGGAAGAAGGAGGCGGAAGGAGCAAGGTCCATGGGGTTAAGACGCTCGGTATGGGGCCAGACAGACAGACGTACGGCTAGGGGTGCGGATGGGGGTTGAACGGGAGTACAAGCACATCGGTAGCGATGGGACTAATTCGATCGTTGCTCGAAAGTGCTCCAGAGAAGACGAAGGATCGACTGTTCCAAGAGGTGAAATGAAATATAGACGCGAAATTATGTTCTTCGTTCGCTATGTACTATAATATTAGGGTGTCCCATAAGTTTCTTCCTTCCTTTTTATGCGAAATCAATAGACGATATTTGTTGTTTAAGGTTGATTTGCTTTGTTATATATGAACCGTTCTGCTCTATTACCTTCTTCCATCTCTCAGGAAGCTTCATTGTGCCCTCTTTCCAAAATTGTTGAGACTTACTTTCAAAATATTCATCGAGGTGCGTTTTTATTTCGCTTTCGGATTTGTGACATTTATTAGACAGAAACCCTTACAGTTTGATTGGGACGTTCTATCTTATCCTACGTACTCACCAGACCTTGCCCCATCCGATTATTACTTATTTCTCTCGTTAAAATATTCTCTCCGTGATAAATGTCACAAATCCGAAAGCAAAATAAAAACACACCTCGATGAATATTTTGAAAGTAAGTCTCAACAATTTTGGAAAGAGGGCATAATGAGGCTTCCTGAGAGATGGATGAAGGTAATAGAGCAGAACGGTTCATACATAACACTGTAGATCAACCTTAAACAACAAATATCGTCTATTAATTTCGCATTAAAAAATAGGAAGATACTTATGGGACACCCTAATATTTCATCTCTTTGCTAGAGAACGCTACGTTAATCTGTTGGTATCAAAAGATAATAGACACGAGCAAAGTATCTAGTTAAGCTATTAAGTTATTAAATATTGTGATGAAATACGTGGATAAATAAAATTTGTATATTGAAATACAGATGTGTCACAAATCAGTCGTAAATTTAAAAATGTGTTATGACAACCCTGAAAATTTGAGAAAATGGTTCGATTCTTTTTTATTTTGATAAAAATAATTTTGTTTTATTAAGGAATAAATAAATAAGATGCAGAATAATCGATGAAATCGATCTCCTATATTTTCGATTATCGACAGAACTATTTGAAACTATTTGAAATTATCGACAGAACTAAAAATAAGTATGAGTAACTATATCAGCGTCATTATTTCTACTATCGTTTTTACACCTGTCAAGTAGTATAAAAGAAGATTGTTTCATTGGTACTTAAAATTCGAACGTTATCCAAGTAACCAATTTCTCATCATCGCTTACTACGAATTCGAATAATTCGCACAGCATGATTCGAAAATAGTATACATACTGAGTATTCAACTGGAGGAACAAATATCCTAGAGAGTGTCAAAGGACGATAACCCCAGACACGTAAAAATTTTAATATTGCAATTGAGTCTGCGATAAACGCAATACTGCACTCACTGTTTACTACTTTGCCACTTAGAGAATATACTACAAAATTTAGAACGAGGTATATAATAATGACAGTGTAACACTGTTGGTTGACTGCAGGAGACTGACTTTTACTACGAAGTGGAAGCCGTTTTATAACATCTCTTAAAGTGACGTAATTCCGTGGAATTTAGGGGAGGCAAGAAGACACGTGTCTCTTCTTGGAAATGAAGTAAACAAGACAATTTCAAGACACGCATCTCTTTTTGGAAACAGGAGTACTTTTTAGAAATAATTTCAAGAGAACCACGGTATCAGTAGCAATCTATTCTCAATTTAGCAATCATCTTTCGTCGCTTGCTTGAGCGATTGCATACTGCAATCAGTATGCAATAAGGCACAACTGTGTACACGCGTTCGACAGATAACATTAGGAATATGCGATTTCCTATAATTCGACTACCCTATGTACTTTACTACCCATTTCCAGTAAAAATGAAATAAATAATTTTGGGAATCAATCACGACACGTGTATCTTCTTGGAAATGACATGAATAATTTTGGAGTGTCAAAGTAACGTGAATCACTTTTTGGAAACGAAGCAAATAACTTTGGGGAGTCAATGACATGCATCTCTTTTAAGAAGCGAAGTAAATAATTTTGGGAAATCGATCAGGACACGCCTACCTTCTCAAAAATGAAATAAATAATTTTAGGAAGTCAATCAGAACAAGCCTACCTTTGACGTAAATAATTTTGGCATGTAAAAGAAACACGCATCTTTTTTTGGAAATAAAGCACATAACTTTGGGGAGTCAATGACACCTATCTCTTTTAAGAAGCGAAGTAAATAATTTTGGGAAGTCGATTAGAAGAAGCCTACCTTCTCGGAAATGAAGTAAATAATTTTGTGAAGTCAATCAGGAAAGGCCTGCCTTCTTGGAAGTGAAGTAAATAATTTTAGGGAGTCGATCAGAACACGCATTTCTTTTTGAAACTGAAGCAAATTATTTTTGAGAGTCAGAGGACACGTATCCCTTGTTGGAAGTGACGTAAATAATTTTGGGGTGTCAAAGAAAACGCATCCCTTTTTGGAAACGAAGCAAATAACTTTGGGGAGTCAATGACATCCATCTCTTTTAAGAAGCAAAGTAAATAATTTTGGGAAGTCGATCAGGACACGCCTACCTTCTTAAAAATGAAGTAAATAATTTTGGGAAGTCAATCAGAACACGCCTACCCTCTTGGAAGTGAAGTAAATAATTTTCTAAAGTCGATCAGGACACGCGTCTCTTTTTGGAAAGCGAAGCAAATTATTTTGGGGAGTCAGGGGACATGCATTCCTTGTTAGAAGTGACGTAAATAATTTTGGCAAGTCAGAGGACGCGCGTCTCTTTTTGGAAAACGAAATAAATAATTTTGGGAAGTCAATCAGGACACGCCTGTCCTCTTGGAAGTGAAGTAAATAATTTTCTAAAGTCGATCAGGACACGCGTCTCTTTTTGGAAAGCGAAGTAAATAATACAGGGAAGTCAATCAGGACACGCCTACCCTTTTGGAAGCGAAGTAAATAATTTTCTAAAGTCAATCAGGAGTCAATCTCTTTCTGAAAGTGAAGCAAATAATTTTGAGGAGTCAGAGGACACGCATCTCCTTTCGGAAATGAAGCAAATAACTTCGGTGAGTCAACGGCACCCGCATCTTTTAAGAAGCGAAGTAAATAATTTTGCGAAGTCAATCAAGACACGCCTACCTTCTAGAAAGCGAGGTAAATAATTTTCTGGAGTCGATCAGGACACGCGCATCTGCTTGGAAGTGACGTAAATAATTTTAGGGAGTCGATCAGGACACGAGTATCTTCTTGGAAGTGACGTAACGTAGTGTCTTGGCGAGGCATGTTTTATCGGAGGTAAACAAGATAGGCTTGCTTTGCAAGAGCGTGCCTGCCGTGAGGGCATCGTTCCCATCGCTACGCATCAGGCTTTGGGAACGGCAGACGCCTGCGTCTGACTACCAAGGGATGGAACCCCTGCCTTTCTTTCCTCGCCATCGGTCGGTCCCCTCTGCTACATGGAAGACTACGAAGTTCGTGCATATTCCCCACACCCGTCTCTCCCTTTCCCTATTTTTTTTCTCCTCTCACCCTCCTTCCACCCTCCATCCACCCTCCTCCACCCTCCGCCTCCACTTTTCCTTCCAAGCTTCATCGTCGGCTTCCCGGACGATCTCCGAAGCGTTCCAAGTACACCGCGGTTAGCACGCAAAAATTGCAATCTTCGGGCTCGCCTCGTCCCGATACCGATCATTATACCGATACCGTCGGCTCAGCCGGGCCGAGTCTAGTCAGCGTTCGATTCGCCAGACAACCGTTTCTCGGAAGAAACACCGCATCCCAAGAAAGACGAAGACCCGGAGAACGCGTCGAATTACCGAGGCATTATCCCGAAACTTGCTAACTCGCGAGCGCGTTACAGACGCCCTCCGAAGGGCGTGGTGCGCTTTCCTCCAGGCTCCGAGGGACCCCTTGTCACGGGGATCGGAGATGAAAGCGATTGGCAGACTCTCGCACGCGTTCTTGACCGTACATGCAGTCGTCTCGCGTTATTTCCTCTGAACATCGTTGGAAAAGCGCGAGCAGGACGCCAAGATGCGTTTTCGAGCACAATGGACGTCGATAATAGAAACGCTCTTCTCGCTTCTCTTTGTCCGCGCGTCGAATCAACCGTCCTCCCGATACCTATGCACTGCCACTTAGTCTAGATGGATCTCTCCGATTCGCTCTCTCTCTCTCTCTCTCTCTCTCGCCCCCGTTCCCTCTCGCCTACGCTAACGATGTCCCGCGTTGTCGCGTAATGTTCCTTGCCCTTTGACACCAACTTGCTCCTTAGGTATATTAGACACCTTTTAGAAAACGCCCGACGCCGGCGACAGTCTCTTTGGCGGCACGCCATCAGACGCGTCTCACCTCAAAGGTGTCTGGCCCGCGGGAAGGACCAGGCGAAGAACTCGAGTGATTAAATCAATTTGCTTCCGTCTTCCCGAGTCCATCCGCTTCTCTCTTCTCTCCGTCGCGTCGCAGAGGATATAGTCCTAGCTCTGGCGAGGGGAGAGGGTCCTGAGATGGCTCCCGAGACCCATCGGTCATCGCCCAAATCGGTCAGTCCAAGCAAGTATCGCGTCTATCCCGAGCTTCTTTGCGCAATGCGCGACTCGTGTCTCACCTCGCCATTATGGCATACTGACAGGTGAAATTTCCAATTTAACCCTTTCACTACGGCAAACTTTGAAACGCACCGGTCGTACCACACGGGTAGGAATTCGTTTACAATGTCCGCCGAGAACGACAAAATTTTGGGTAGAGATGCGCCCTCCGTGTCAGAAAAGCAAACTGTGTCGAGCGCTTATATGCGCCTTCCGTGTCACAAAAGCAAAATTTCTCAGCGCGTACATGCGCCCACAGTAGCCAAGGGGTTAATCGACATCCACCTGTAAGGGGTTTACTAAGCGAGGACTAGGTCATAAGCCTGACTCCCGATTCGATATGCGCCTCTTCGTAGCTATGAGGTATGCACGCTATCGTCTCTCAAAGAACTGTCTCCTAATACTCTTTCCTAAGAACTCCCTGTTTCACGTCCATGCACCCTTATTTAAGCCTTGCACTCTATCTTCGTTCATACATACATTCGTCCATCTTCTGTCTCAATCACGCTTTTCTCACGCAGTCTTCACAGCCTTGCCCTCAGTGGGTCACGTAGCCTAAACGCTTAGACGCATTCCTAGACACTCTTCACTTGCAACCGATGCTTCCATAAACATACCGTCTACACGATCTTTGCGCACGGTTACTCATCCTTCCACACGCACTCTAAGTAGAGAATACTTCGAATTCTCGAGCCAAACCCAAGACGACTGTTTATTATCTTCTCTTTTCGGGCTGACATTCCTACATATATTCCTATATGATAGGATTTTAGATAGGTTTTGCTTATTAACTACGGCAGTTTTACTTGATATTCTATTTTACTCGATATTCCGTACACACGATGTTTGTACTTCTAGATGTTGTTGAGAATTAAAACCATAACAGCTCGCACCGCACGTTCACGCTTATCCTCACACACGCACACACTCATACTTGCGTACATCCTTAGTCGATAAATAAACACAGGACGTTACCGACTTACAGTGGAATAAGTATTCGTGTTTCCTCACATTATACACCAATGAAACTGACATGGTCCAACCAACGGAGAAGTCTAACCGCACTTGACCCTTGGTCAGTCCAAACAGTGGACCGCAACACTGGATTCGATCGTCTTTTACGTTTCTCCTGATCCAGCCGATCAGCTAGCTAATTTTATCTGATAATTTTTCTCAGCCGCGACGACGTTCGGGAAAATTCTGCTCTTTCGTGGAAACGTGTCCTAGCCGACACTCGCAGAGCTGACTCGATAACGTCATCTACGTGACCGTGGTAATTGCGAGGAAGATTCGAAATGGCTTTTTCCTCGATAAAGACAGGCCGGCCTTAATTTCACCGGCGATCCAGTTTCCCTCGGAACGAGTGGTCCTGTTCATTTCCATAGAACGGGGACCAACGGTCAGCTTGGCGCAGCAGCGGGAGAAAGGGACATTCTCCGGGCCTTTTTCTCCTGGCCCGCTCTCGGATTCCGCTAGCAGCGTCAGACCAATAAATATCCTTAATTTCGGACGATGCGGAGTATATTCTCGGAATCCGTGGGCCCCGGACAAAGAGAGCGTAATCTGCGGACCCGACGCGCGTTCCTGCGATGCCGGGACGGGGAAAAAAGGCGAAGGAGAAGGAAAAGAGAAAGAGGACGCCTCACGGCCACGGCTGGCCCGCTCGAATCCGAAAACGAGAGTCGATGCCCAGGACCACGCTCTTCGTTTTCGGGACCTCGCAACCGAGCTGATCTCTAAACCGTTGAACCTCGGCGAATGAGATGCGCGGGAAACGTCGAACGGAGGCCACCCAGAGTCCCGGCACGTGTAGCCGCTGAATTAATGCGCAGAATTTTCCATCCGCTCTTTGTGCCCGTCGCTCTTTGTGGCTGTCGTTGGTATTTTCGTTCGACCATGCGGTCGCACCACGAAAGGCACCCGAATTTGCCCCAACTCGGGCACGTGGCTCGCGTTTCGCTCGACCATCGCGATTATGGCACTTCCACCAAGTGCTTTACCTTCCTAGAGAATGGAAAACGCGTGGAAATAATGGGGAAAATCACTTCCCGCATTTGCCACCAGAGGGACACCCGATTTTCCCGCGAATTTTTGTTAGAACGTGTTTTGTTTCGCTTAAAATTTTTATTATTCCATTGCACGCGGCAATTAAGCGGAGCCCTAAATATTGTATTGTAATTGAAATTATGAGTTTGATATGGTACCTAAAATAAAGAGACATTTATAGTAACGATAAAAAGGTAAAGGATTTCCTAGGACTCCTCTTATTGTACCTTGATATGTTAGTTAAAGTTAAGCAATCTTTTGCTGTATATTTATATTTTTAATTTTAATATTTATTGCTACTTATTAGGATGGAAACGAGTTTATGGTTGTCAAAGTTTTCGCGGAATTTACAGGTTTGTTATGCGAATCCTCGGTTTAAAGAACCCTAGTCTACGCAATGCGTCTGTCAGCTAGCAATTATTGTTTTATTGTTTTGCTTAAACGCAATTTATTAATAATTATAAATATTTATTATTATTTATAGTTTTATATATATTAATAGTTATAGGGTTAATTTTGATCATAAGCATGCAGTTGTTCCTCGAAGTATAGAATTCTAGTTCTAGTAATTTCGGGAACTAATAACTGATTGTAAGATTTTTAAGATCCCAATTCTTCTATCCTTAGAATAAAATATGTTGGTTAGGAAAGAGGGTGCATTATATATAATTATGGTTCATTTATTAAGTTATTGTACTTCGAGATACAATTGCATATTATTTTAGAAGAAATTATTTAGTGATTTCTTTATCTTTGTCTCCTCTCATCCGATATTTTTCCAAAATACCTTACTTCGTCATTTATACGAAAAATGAGTTGGAATCACCCCAAAAATCACCCTTATATCACCTTCGCAATATTAACCCTTTGTACTCGAGAGGTGAGCTTCAGTCACCGTTTCATAAAATTTGGAAGATCGATATTAACTAACCCTTTGCACTCGGTGATTTGTTCGTCACAGAAAAATAGTAATTCAAAGACTTTCTGCCATAAAGTCGACGATATTTCTAAAACGGTAAATAAGAAATCGTAGAATTATTTTACTTCGATATTCTACGCATCGTTGGGTAATTGCAAATTTCGTATATTAATTAACATGCCTCTTTAGAATTTGATTAAATGGCGACTGATAGGCGCCTCTCGAGTGCAAACGGTTAATATATCAAATTTAACGTAATGTAACAGTGTGAGAAATATCGAAGTCAAATAATTCTGCAATTCTATTATTACACAATTTTTTATTTACTGCTCAAAAAAGAATTGTCAGTTTTTTAGTAGAGAATCTTTGAATTTCTGCTCTTCTCTAGCCAAAAAATCGTCGAATGCAAAGGGTTAATTAATATATCAAATTTAAGATAATGTAACGATGTAATAGGTATCGAAATGAAATAATTGTATTAATTACTATACAATTTCTTATTTACTGCTGAAGAAAATATTATCAGCAGTATATCAGAAAATCTTTGACCTCCTGCTCTTCTTTAGCCAAAAAATCGTCGAATGCAAAGGGTTAATTAATATATCAAATTTAAGATAATGTAACGATGTAATAGGTATCGAAATGAAATAATTGTATTAATTACTATACAATTTCTTATTTACTGCTGAAGAAAATATTATCAGCAGTATATCAGAAAATCTTTGACCTCCTGCTCTTCTTTAGCCAAAAAATCGTCGAATGCAAAGGGTTAATTAATATATCAAATTTAAGATAATGTAACGATGTAATAGGTATCGAAATGAAATAATTGTATTAATTACTATACAATTTCTTATTTACTGCTGAAGAAAATATTATCAGCAGTATATCAGAAAATCTTTGACCTCCTGCTCTTCTTTAGCCAAAAAATCGTCGAATGCAAAGGGTTAATTAATATATCAAATTTAAGATAATGTAACGATGTAATAGGTATCGAAATGAAATAATTGTATTAATTACTATACAATTTCTTATTTACTGCTGAAGAAAATATTATCAGCAGTATATCAGAAAATCTTTGACCTCCTGCTCTTCTTTAGCCAAAAAATCGTCGAATGCAAAGGGTTAATTAATATATCAAATTTAAGATAATGTAACGATGTAATAGGTATCGAAATGAAATAATTGTATTAATTACTATACAATTTCTTATTTACTGCTGAAGAAAATATTATCAGCAGTATATCAGAAAATCTTTGACCTCCTGCTCTTCTTTAGCCAAAAAATCGTCGAATGCAAAGGGTTAATTAATATATCAAATTTAAGATAATGTAACGATGTAATAGGTATCGAAATGAAATAATTGTATTAATTACTATACAATTTCTTATTTACTGCTGAAGAAAATATTATCAGCAGTATATCAGAAAATCTTTGACCTCCTGCTCTTCTTTAGCCAAAAAATCGTCGAATGCAAAGGGTTAATTAATATATCAAATTTAAGATAATGTAACGATGTAATAGGTATCGAAATGAAATAATTGTATTAATTACTATACAATTTCTTATTTACTGCTGAAGAAAATATTATCAGCAGTATATCAGAAAATCTTTGACCTCCTGCTCTTCTTTAGCCAAAAAATCGTCGAATGCAAAGGGTTAATTAATATATCAAATTTAAGATAATGTAACGATGTAATAGGTATCGAAATGAAATAATTGTATTAATTACTATACAATTTCTTATTTACTGCTGAAGAAAATATTATCAGCAGTATATCAGAAAATCTTTGACCTCCTGCTCTTCTTTAGCCAAAAAATCGTCGAATGCAAAGGGTTAATTAATATATCAAATTTAAGATAATGTAACGATGTAATAGGTATCGAAATGAAATAATTGTATTAATTACTATACAATTTCTTATTTACTGCTGAAGAAAATATTATCAGCAGTATATCAGAAAATCTTTGACCTCCTGCTCTTCTTTAGCCAAAAAATCGTCGAATGCAAAGGGTTAATTAATATATCAAATTTAAGATAATGTAACGATGTAATAGGTATCGAAATGAAATAATTGTATTAATTACTATACAATTTCTTATTTACTGCTGAAGAAAATATTATCAGCAGTATATCAGAAAATCTTTGACCTCCTGCTCTTCCCTAGCCAAAAGATCGTCGAGTGCAGGGGGTTAACAAATAAACGTTATTATAATTTACGAGTACGATTGGAGATTGCCGTGAGAATAGTCACGTAGGCTGGGTACCAAGGACTGTTTTGACACTTGGCGTCGCGTGAACCTGAGGACGCAACAGTGCTCTCTCTCCTCGTCGGAATCCGCGATAATTCCGTGGTAGCACGGTGAAAAGAGGGAATCGGAAGGTTGCAACGGCTGGCGAGCATAATGGAACGAGGCAGCACTCGCGCGGGTGAAGCAATCGTGGCGCAGTTACGCGCCAGAGAGACCTAGGCGAGAGCACTGAGGCTAGCCTCCCTCTGTCTCTCTCGGACGGCCAGGTAAGCGAGCTAACGGGGGGAAAAAGTTGGCCTGCACCGAGAATAGAGCGGGAACGTATACTACCTAACTAGGCTATCTATTTCTAGCGGCGAGAACAGCCTGCTGTTTCGTCGTTGCGACACGGAGAAGGCCGGTGGAAAACAGACGCGCGAAGGTCTCTGCCCCGGTGACTCGCTTCGCAGCCGCCCGACGACGGAAATAAATTCCGCGTCGATGTCTATGACGAGTCGAAACCTTCGATTCCGCTCTATTATTATACCGTTGCGTCGCCACCGTTTGAATCTCGGCGCGCTGCCTCGTCGCGCCTCGCCATTGGCTAGACGCTGTCAAAACCGTTGCGTTTCGCGCCAATTTCGCCGCGCTCGCTCCGCCTGCACGCGTGAGATCCGTCGCTGATAAACGAATCCATTTTTAAACGAATCCAACTGTCACGTGACGCACAGGTGCGAGGAGTTGACGTGTCAAGCTTAGCGCGAGTGCAAAGAGTTAATTTGGGGGTTAACAAAAATGAAATGCCAGTTTAGTGGTACCATAAAAGCTGACAGGAAAGGTAAAATGACTCGAAGTCGCTGGCAAGTCGTATTAACCCTTAGAGCGCTATGGACGCATATATGCGTCCGGCGAAAATCACCAGCAGAGACGGTGGACGCATATATGCGTTGTTCAATTTTTTCGGTCTTATATGTATTGTAGTATTACATGTAACTTTATGTGAGACAAGTATATGTGTGTTTCTTAGCAACGGCAGTAAAAAAAGACAAATGATGGAAGAAAGACGCGAGGACGGATTCATTCTTTTGTATATCTGTTCCGAGTATCATTAGCAACGTATTAAGAATATAGTATAGGTATAACAATATTAACAATATAAAAGAATTTATCATGCGCAAATAAACTATTAATTTTTGTTTAATTTTTGTTCCTTATTTTTATGTTAACCCTCTATGGACCGAATATATATTTTTCTTGACTATAAGAATTGTACGTAACATAAAATGAACAAATATCAACCAATAAATCCAGCAGTTTTGACAATTTTGTTCTAACGAATTCATATTGAAAGTGTGAATTAACAACGTTTGTACTATTTTGCCAAGATAATGTGCAATAGATAGACAAGATAATTTTCCACGCCATCTTGTGGGAAAAAGGTCACAGGGGGCCATAGAGGACCTAACCTGTCATGATCGAATAACCGGTAAATGAAGAAAAATTAGAATTTTTAAAAATGGAACCACAGGAGGTATTGTAAAAGTAATTGTAAATATATCGAAAGAAAAATCGGGAACCGGAGTGATCAAGACGATAACGTTGAATGCGGTATTTAATAAAATACCCATACATTGGCATGTAACTTGAAAGTTACAGGGGCCCATAGAGGGTTAAGTTATATTGTAAATTTTATCGATTCTAATAGATAATTGATGCTTGAAAATAACGTTCTTTTGTTATTTAACCTGCTGCAAAGGAATTACAATAATAACTTGTTAGTTGCGCCTTGAACAGTTAATCAACAGGGCTCGCACGAGCGAATAACATTTCGGCAGAGAATCGTCCGCACTCTAAGGGTTAAAAATGGCTCCGAGTGCAAAGGGTTAATTTATTGCTAATAAAACGATTACGTCGTTTAACAGGGTCGATTCTTCGAAAAGCGGCGTTCATTGTTCCAGCCATGGTGACCTTGAAGACACCCATCCACTTTCAAGCCGTACACACGGTCGACATGACTCATTCGTACTCCATTTCTTCTACGCCTGTGAATCTCGCATCCCGAGACACGGTCGCAGGTCGGAATAAATATCCCCTTTCCCCGTGGCGTCGAAATGGGCCCCTC
Organism: Eufriesea mexicana; assembly: GCF_001483705.2. NCBI lineage: Eukaryota > Metazoa > Arthropoda > Insecta > Hymenoptera > Apidae > Eufriesea > Eufriesea mexicana. Next base: position 415,214 of record NW_016909734.1, read on the forward strand.
GTGGGGCACCTCTCGCGATCGAAGAATCCAGCTTCCATCCTTGGACATCGGAGCCGTTTGTTTACGACGCGAACGCGAAGGAAACCAGTTCAGCGGAAAATTCTAAAATATAACGTTTCCACGGCCCGTTCCGTTGAACTCCCCGGCAAGGCCAGACAGTGGTTCGCGGATCCATTATGGCCGGTCGAGTTGCCTCGCACCCCAAATCCTAATAAAACCCCCGTAGGCCGGTGGAAGACACGGCGGAGCCCCTTTTATGCGCCGAAAAAAATCTTTCCCATGGGCGATCGAGCGTGCGTGGCCGACGGGCCAACGGCCGACCAGGGATAACTCATTCGTATTCGTAGTTGCGCCGCCAGGGCCGTAACTAGGCCACTCGCGCGTTCCTTTTATTTTTATCACCGCACTCGCGCCGACACCCTCCTCCATTCCTTTCCTTTTCTTCGCTTTCGCCCTTTTTCCCTTCGTCTCCCTCCCCCTTCCTTCTTTTCCCTCCTCGTTTTTCCTCCACGCTTTTCCTCGTTTTTCCCCGTCGCTTTCCCTCGTTTTCCTTGGTCGCGGAAGGTCCCGGCTCCCCGAACGCGCGTACGCGAGAGACGACCGGTTGATAAGCCGTTGAAAATGGAGCTCATTGTCGGGGGGGAAGAAAAAAATACGGAGGGAGAGGCGAGGCGAAGAAAGGGGATGAAAGGAGGGTAAAATTTGTTTTATCCGGATTAAACGGAGGATCCGGCGGCGTTACGGTACCGTGAAATAATCGTCGACAGAGCGGCGGACTATTAACGGCGAATTAAAATTTCAAATGGGCGTCGCCGATCTCCGATCGCGAGAAAGGCGGAAACGAGAGGGGAGAGGGACGCGGGAAACCCGGGAAAAAGAGGAATAAAGAGAGGAGTAAATAATTCCAGCGTACTTTATCAGCGGGCTTAAACACCGCGGAGCAACGCTTAATATTCATGTCCATGGCGGCTCGATTAATTCGCGAGGCGCGCGGACCGAGAGAGAGAAAATGGCGGCGGAACAACGAAATTCGCCGCTGCTCCTCGATACCGTTCTCTCTCTCTTCTTCCAGTTCGCGGGTACCTGCGTATCCTGCGTACCCTGTACGAGCCCCGCGTATCGCGCTCGCAGCGATGAAAATCGAGACGCAGTAGCTGAACGACCACACGACGAAGACGATGACCGTGCGTGGTGTTTTTGTCCGCTCGAAACACGGACCTGTGTGCGCAGGCACGCACACGCGCGCACAGGGCCCCGGTGTGCGTGTGCACGTCCTGTGCACGCCACCGCGGCGCGGCAGCATGCGTGTTGGTGGCCCGTCTGGCCTCTGACCCTGAGCCTTCTTGGTAAAAGCCGCAGGTCGCTAAAATGGCACCAGACTTCCTTTGAACCGGTGCAGTGTCGTTGGCCCGTCGGTGACAGAAGGTCGCAGGTGACGAGGATCGTGAAACCAGAACCGGTTGCGCCTCGGCCCCAGAGAGCAGCCTGGCTCGTGCCCCTCCCCGCCTAGCCGCGATCGAGCTTCCACCGTGTATCGGCTTCTAAGACTTCCTTTTCGTCCGGTTTGCACGAATTCGCCCGACACCGACCTTTCTTTCATCTCGACACCCTGCGGCAGACTGTGGGAACACGTCCTACTCGCCGCGGAGTACACCGGGGCGGAGGTTATCACGGGAACAACACAGGCTTTTCACCAGAGGGTTCCAGTGACACTCCGTCACACGCGAACCCGCTGCGAGGATTTCGCGTCGCAAAGCGCCACTGCCGGCCATTCACGCCGCGTCCGGGCCCGACGCGAGCGCCATCTCGGTCTACCTTAGCTCGAGATAAACAAAGCGCGCGTCTCGATGCTTCGCATTCCACGGTATAAACGGAAACAGAAGCGTTTCTTATCTCTCGTCGTGACGCTTCGCGTCCTCCAGATCGTTTTCCAAGTTTCACGGCCATCTTTAAAGATGACCTAACCTCGAATAGTGGAGGTTATCGACGAGATCTGTCACGAGCGGTGAGAGTGAAATGCGACGGGCGTTATTTTCCGCGAAAATGATCTCGCTTGACCCAGTCTGGCGGTCAGGGTCAACGATGGTTCGAGGGCCCCTCTGTTGCACGTAAAGGCTTCGACCTTCGAGACGCAGCCCGGCACGCCCACCATCGGGACGCCGCGTTTTCGACAGGCTTTCCGAGAATCGATACTCGGCGTGTCCGTTGGCCGCATTATAAGTGCACGATGATCCTGCGAGCAAGTTCAAGGCCGGGATTAGATCGCGCGCGCCGATGTCCAATCGGGACGCGGGCGTTCTTCTGCCGGTTGATCGGCCTTTCGAGGATTCGTTCGGGGAACAGGGAAACCGGATGCTGCGGCACCGGACGCGGGCCCTCTAATATCGCTGAAACTCCCTGCGGCCTTTTTTCGAAAATTACCCGGCCGAGGAGCCGCGCGAGTTCCGACGAACGCCTCGCGTTGTACCTCGGGCCCCGCTTAATTGCATTCGGAGCAGATTTTTCGGCATCTCGCGCGGTTACGAGCTGTTCGATATTAAAATTCATGGAATTCCGCGAGTAATTAAGGACCACCGTTAACGACGCTTAATTTAATCGTCAGTTATGAGCTCCTCGATGGTCAGCAACTTTTTCTCTATCGCGCATCACCTGCTACCCACCCGAGTTATTACGATACAATTTCCACGAAGCAATCTGTTAAACGTCTATTTAATTTTCTCCCTTCACTGCCATCAGGCAGAATTATTCGAATTACTTTATTTTATGGACTTGCTTTGGTGTTTGATATTTAATATTTTCGGACTCTGGCATACGTGGCTCACGTCGCGCGAATGGGCCACAACGCGATGGGATAACGGAATATTTATAATATTAAAGGTACCACGCTCGCTTCGAATCTTGCCGATCACTATAGGCGGCAAAATGAAAAGTCGATTGCGCGTAAAATAACAGAAACATCACGGAGCCAAGCGATGAAGGCGATAACGTCGAATATCGAATCTTTAATCGGTAGTTTGAAGGCAATTATTTAAGTCACGGTAAATTCAAAGCCAAGTATTCGTAAAAAAAAAGAAAATGAATTTTGTAGAATAAACTTTACTCACTTTTATCCGTTGTAGCAGCGCCCTTATTTGTTTGTGGCTGAAGAACGAGTGAGACTCGTTACACCTGTGAACAAAATAATTAAGAGTTATTTACGCAACAAAGGATATATACGCCTATATCCGCGGATTATGCGAATTATTTAGTGTCATCGATCCATGAAGAATGGCGTCGTTGCGTTTGATTCCCTACATCTAAATTAACACCAGTCTAAAAATATTTGTTTAAAATTCGAACGATCTCTATTAAAACTAACCTTACTACGCAACGCGATCTACTATATTCGCCATTTTGGCTCATGATCCGCTTCGACACCTACCTATTTAACACCTATTTAACAACTCTTTAAGACACGAGCCAACGTGTACACCAAACTCAAATTTTAATTATAGAAAAAATATTTTAAGTTAGTTATTTAAGTCGTAATAAATTTAGAGCCAGGTAATCGCGATAAAAATTTGAATTTCATATTAATCGAGAGCGTTTCTAGAAAAGAGATCTCTAGATCTAAATTACCACGTGTCCAAAAACATTCCTCTAAAATCCTATAAAAATATAATATCCTCTTGATCCCCATTACAACGAAACCTACTACGCGACGCGAACTACTGTATCCGCCATTTTGGCTCATGGTCCTCTTCTCGGTCAAAGACATTCTCAATTCCTTCTTGGACGACTCTCGCTTAATACCCATTTAACGACCCTTTAATCCACGAAGCGACGTACGAACCAAACCCGTCCCCTTATTTAAAACGTGAGCCAGAACGCGAAAGGAGGAAAAGGAAGAAAAAGGGAGGGAAAACGTGGAAAGCTGGGAAAAAATGGAAGGTTGCACTAGCTTACGAAACAAACAGGCAAAACCAATCCGCTTTCCGTTTCGCGAATGCTGGTGGACGGAAGTGAAAACGGTGGCGGCGCATCGATAACGGAGTGGCCTCGAGCGTGGAGAATCGAGGCAATCGATGGAACTAAAAGCCTGGTAATCCCACGATCGGGGATGATCCGCGGCGCAGGCTGTCGTCGCGTCGTAACAGCCGAACGGCGACGAGTCGCACACGTGTGAATGACCGACGTGTGACCGCCGCTCGGTGGACGAGTGCAGACCAAAGGTTCGGGATTGCGGTAGGTCTGGAACCCGGGAACGTAATGCAACACTCCGTGGCGGGCTTGCACGGCTCGCACGGAGCCAACCAGCCGGCCAGCCCCATGCTACGCGGCGGCGACGAACGGACGTGCGAGAGGAACACGACGATCGAGGCCAGACAAAGCGCCAGATATGCCTTCTTATTGCCGCAGCGCCGGCCATTTTAATGGGGCTCCCAGGCTATTTATACCTTAATTGAATTTCCGTTGAAAACGCCACGCCGACGTTAACCGGCCACGAAACGAACGCGTTGCCCGCCCAAACTCTCCACTCCACGCTTCGATCCGCCACCCTGATAGACGCTGGTCCCTTCTTCCATCCGACACGCAGACAAACCCGTCCAATTATTTGTCTCCTGATATCTCCTTGTGCTCGCGGCCAGCAGG
>NW_016909734.1:419988-437419 GCF_001483705.2 Eufriesea mexicana
GGAATGTCGCCATTTCGCCGCGGTATAGTTAACTGCCCAGCCGAATGTACAGTTTAGGTGTTTGTCGCAGTACGTTGGAGATGTTACGCAATTTTATCGGTATTCGGAATTTCACTGGGATAATAGCAAAAGGGAGTGTTTCGTTCCAGTTTTCTCATTTTTTAAGCACGCTGTTATGCTACCTATTTATCCGTCGTTCTTGTCTATATATTTAATTAAAATAATTTTCATAACCTTCTCGTCCGATTCGCGGAATCAACGATTCGACGATCGGTAATGCAACGATCATCGAATAGTTGATGCTTCTCGTAATAATTCGAAAAGAATTCGCGGACTGCGTATCGTAAGAACCGAAGAACCGGCCGAGGAAAAACGTCTATACCCGCGCCACTGCGTAGGAAAGAAAATGTCCGCGATGCTGCGAAACAGAATCCATGGAAGGCGCGTAGCCGTGGAAGCATAAATATTCGACGCGTCCCCTTCGACGTTCCCCGAGATTCAGGCCCGATCCCGCAATTTGCCAGTGCTTACGCTACATCGGTAGGCTTATGCCTGATTCATAGGGAAGCCATTACCGCGGCTCGTCCGGCCGAATCGATAACCGCGAACAACGCGAGATAACAGTTCGGACAAGGTTTGCCGGTTCGCGCTCCAGCGACGACCGTTATCCGCGCGTTTCGGCCGTGGTCGCGCGAGCTGTGGTGCGCGGCGGCAACAACAGCGTGGGACACGTAGTAGTACTACTACGCTACGGGCGGCTCGGCCAGTTCTTTGTTCGAGAATGGACGCCATGAGAACCACGTGTCTGATTTCCCGCCAAGTCTGCGAGCGGAGTACGGCCGCCCACGGCGGGGCAGGGAAACGTGAGACGCGGTACACTCGGGGGAAAGCGCGGCGAAAGAACGAGGAGGACGAACGAGGGAAATGGTGCACGGGCCGCGGCGGAGGACGCTGGAAGAACGCGGCGCGGGAGTGGGGGAAGGTGGAAGGGCGGCGACGCGGGGCGGTCGCGGGAAGGACAAAGACGGACGGCGACGGCGGGAGTGGGGATGAGGGCCAGTGGCACGCTAGGGCGAGAGGGACGGCGGTGTCGGCGGAAGAGGTGGAAGAATGAGACGTAAGGGTGCGACGGAGACGGAACGAAGATCGGCGAGGGAATGAGAGTACTAAATGGAAGGCGCGGGGTGGGGGCGAGCATCTAACCGGCGTGCCTGACCGCGTGACTTCCCTTCTTCCGTTCCCTCCGACCTGGTACAACGTACTCGAGTCTCCTTGTCTGCTGCGTCGCCGAGGAACGACCGGCAGAAGGGACGGAGACGCCCGTCGGATTCGAAACGAGTTCGCCGTCTATCGAGAGGGAGCGAGAGAGAAGTCTTCCCTCTTTCCAGGCCGCGCTCGCTCGCTCTTACCCATAATAGGACGCTTCTGTAGTGGGTATCGTATAGTTGGCTGATTCTTCAAAATCACAACCGGGGAAAATTACTCGCGTGGCTTTTTTCATGGGTTCGCGGACGTCTGCGAGGCTTACGCTCCAAAGAATTTTTAGGATCGCTTTTCCCTTTCTCTCTATCTGCCCCTCGCGCCCTTCACCGCGGGAGCCGGGGTGGGGAGAGGCTCGTTCCGCGCTAAAAATTCCGGGGTAGCCGACGCTACCCAATCTTCCAGCCACGGACGCGACTGCTGGACTCTTCTACGCGAGAAAATCTATACTCTTCGATTTTTCTCTTACTCTCGCGTAAATCGACTACTGGCGAGTTCGCGTCTGTCAACGGTTATCCCGTTCTCGAACCCTCGCGTTCGAGACGCGACTGTCAGTCGCCATTTGTCGAAATTACAAACGTCACGAATATTCGAACGGAGACGTTAATTCGTCGCGTTAATTCACCCACGATTCCTTAATTTCTTTCGATATCATCGCGGAATATGTCAGTTAAACGAATAATCGCGAAACGGCGAGGAAACTCGAATCGTGGCATCCCGGGGTCTCTGCGGACGCCACCCGGTTCCACGTTCGATCGACGATCTTAATAACCGCGGAATCGGCGTAGGATCACGGCGCGAACGTGGTTCACGTGCAATCTCCGGGGCTTATTTCCCTGTCCACTTTTGAGAGGCATAAAGAGCACATGGTAGAGCGAGAGGGCGCGGGAGAGAAAGAAGCGTGCACGGATCCCGCGGCTTTTGTATCTGCACGGACTTCATCTACATCGAAAGTCCGCCGGTGGGGACGAAGTTCGCGATACACGTCGGAGCCCTCGGTTCCCCGCCGGCCTCCCCTTTCGAGCGGTTTCTGTCTGCGTGCAGGGTCGAGGAAGGGGAACAGGGGAGACAGGGGAGCCACTACAGACGGCGGACGGAGGGACGACGCTCGCCGGGTTCAAATACCTCCGAGGGGCCGCGCCGCTCCTGGATTCCTATGGGCTAACCTGGAAAACTACCGGCCCGGATGACCTCGTGCCAACGCCACGACCGATGCCAAAGGTCGTTCTCGTTTGCCCGTTGCACGCGCGATTCGTAATTTCGCGTAACCGGCCTGCGTCCCCTTTTTTCCTCGCTCTCTATCGATTCCTCCGCCGATAATCCACGCTCGTCGATCGCGCCCCGCTTTTAGGTACACCGGGGAATCGAATTTTATAACGTCCTGCTGCTTTTCTTCGCGAATAGCGTATCTCTGGCATCTCTGGTATCTCTGCAGATGGGTCACCCAAAGAAGGTTCGCCTTGCGCTCACCATTGGGAACATATTTTTTGGTATTGGAGACCTTAAACGTGTACGGAAGCGAGGATTTAAATCTGCGCGATAACGGTCACGAAGACGTCGGCACGCCGTCCGGGTGAGCGCGAGTTGGCGGCAAGTACGCCGTGGTATAATTGCACCTCGGAGGAATACAAAGGAGAGGAGTTTAAACAAAGACGGGAGGATAAACGGTGCGAAATGGCGCGGCGAGCTGCCGAAGAACGTTGCGTCGGATTAGCTCGAAAGCGAAGTGGAACGATCGAACGGTTCCAAGTCTTTGTTTGCCCTCGGCCCCAGAGCCGGCTGGCAAAAAAACGCGTCTAGACGCGAGGTTCGCGGTGTGCACAACCGTTCGGGGGTTTATCCTGATCCGTCGAACTGCCGGGACCGTTTGCTCTGTTTCGTGCCAACTACAGGCCGTCAGTGAATGGCAACTACATTCTTGCCGGTTTACCAACACGCCTGGCCCGCTGGCCGTCTCGTTTTATCGCTCCTCGCGGAATGCCGCTTTTTGTCGCGCCGTCGAATGCGCGATACCGCCGACATTTTTGCCCGAAATTCCGGCCATCGCGCTAATAGCTCGCGAAACAAAGGAGTGCGTTCCCGCGCGGCGAATACGAAATTATTACGGGACCGACTTTCGCCCCGTGAGCCTCTTTACACCCGTCGTCCCCTTCGATTTTTCGCCGGACGCGAACGCCATCTGGAATCGATCCAAGTTTCCTCCGTGAAAAAAATTCAATCCATTCGATACACGGACGGCTGAAAAGCTCGCTCCCTTATCTCCGCCTCCCACTCCGCCGGAAATTCCATCCAGCCGCGAGTATTTACGTTTAATTTTTTCCCCGCCGATAATCGTTGGCCAGGCTTTAACGTATTCATAGGCTGCTCCCCGTGAAACGCAGGGAGGTTGAGTACCATCACCTTCCAGGTTCCCGCCAAGCGGATTCTTCTCGTCGGTTGTTGGCCCTCATTGTTTCCCGCCACGCTGCGCGCGCACGCGACCCCCACCACCACCGCGCTCCGGCCCTCGCCCCACCGTTCGACCGTCTCGCTCTCCGCTGGCACGCCGCCTCCCCTCGTGGGCCTGCCCCACCACCGCCGGCAAATGGGGCAACAAACTTCCGACTGCGCATAGGGATTTCTGCGGGGACCTTGGACCCGATCGCGTGTGCGTATCCCTTGGTCGCACGCAGACAGCCGCAGGTGGAGCTCGCTTGGAAATTTTACGTGGGCGTGGATCGACGCGCGGCAATCCGAGCATTCTGCATCGCGTCTGTTTACGCCGACTTCCAAGATAACTCGCCATTTTCCCTCCTCCTCTACTTTTCCCGCGTTTTTCCCCTATCTCGAGTCTATCCAGAACCTCGATCGCGCGCTCGACCTTGCTCGGGCAATTTATTTTCCGGGAAAACGAGGCTCCGAGCGATCGCGTGCGTAGATAGGGAGTTGGGTCGCTCGATCGGCTTGTTTACGAAGACGTTGGGATGGCTCGGAAGATTTTCGATGATGAGTCTCGACCGGCTGACAATGATTAATCGACGGAGGGGACAGGCCCGATGCTTTGAGCGTGTATTTTTTCTGGAATGCGGGTCGAGGGACGGGAATCGAGGAAGACGGATAGGTGGAATTAGGGCGGTGCTGGTTCCCAGTGCAGCTTTCGATACTTTAATTACCGTTACGACGCCATTTGTCGATTCTTTCATCGAGTATCGCGTCCACTCGCTTCGATTATATTTTTATAATTACATCACGAAGATAAAGTATAAGATTCGTTATCCGGTCGATAAATTACAATTAAATCGTCGGTGATCACGGAAGCTTCTACTCCGAGGATAAGGCGCGGGGCACCCGGACGAGCGAGCGGTCGCTGCGTGTGCGCGCGCAGCCGATTTTACCGCGCGGCGCTCATCGGCGCGCGCTGCTTCGCGTTCTGAATGAAAACGGCCGACGTGTCGAGACGTCGTCTGGAATCGTAAGATCTTCATTAAGCGGCGCTTTAATTAACGACGCTTGTTATCACGTAAACAAGCGATCGCTGCGTGCCGTGGCGGTAAATTAAAAATTTCCATTCTACTGTCAAGTGTGACGGCTACGTAATTTAATATCGGAGTAATTAAAGCGATCGACCGTGTGATTCATCAAGGACGACGACCCCGACGTCTGCCGCCGCGCGTCGATGTCGTCGATGAGAGGAACTCTGCGTGCCTGTGCGCTCGCTCGCGCGCACGCGCGCGTACGCTGCGTCTTTTTGAATGAGCTGGCTCGTATTTCGAGTACGCATGCACGAGCTGTGAGAAACCCTCGTCGTTGCAGCAAGCATCGGGCGAACCGACGAATTCTAAAAAGGAAGAATCGTGTGCGTGCGAACGACGCGGCGGGAACAAAACCGTGTCCCGAAGCGAGCGAGCCGAGCGGACGCGAAAAAGAAGGACACAAAGGGTTAACAGGAGAGGTTACGGACGGAAGATCCCTAATATCGATGGCGGTGTTTAGTCAAAGGGCCGTTTCATTCACCGGCTAAACGAGAAGATCTACCGAGTTCCCTTTCGTTTCAAGGCCAACCGCGAGCGTGCCCCTTTACCTATAAATTTGCGAAATGTTCCGACTAACGGCCTCGCGTGCTCCTCTTTTTAAGCCCACCCTTTCCCCTCTCTTTCTGCGCTCCTGCGCCCGTTTCTTTCCCTCCTTAAGTCGGATCCACGCGTTGCGTTATGCCGAATCATTTGGCCTGTCGAAGAATTTTAATTAGGCGCGTCGTGAACCTCCGAGGCTTCCCTCTCCCTATCCCCCAACCGGCCCCCCCTTTCTTCCATGAAAGCTGAAACGCCGTCCGGAGACATTTCTGCCACTCGCAACTTTTCCGAGAATTCGCTAATAAATTCCCCCCCCCCGGTAAGATCGTTTACCCGCGAACTGCGACAGGGCCGGAGTCTAATTCGATCTACCTGCTGCTCGAAAACTCACCCCTGGGTGCCGAGCGTTGCGCCGTTCCCCCTCGTGATGACTCGACGAGATTCGGGAAACAGAAGCGGGAAGAAAGGCGCGGTACCCGGCTCGGGACACTATTATTTCCCTTGACCGGTGTCGCGACGCGAGCAGCGTCGTGATCGAGGGTCAGGCTATCGTTCCTTCGTTACTTTAATCACCGAGTCGTCTTGGAGGCACGGCCCACCTCTCAGCCGACGAGTATCCACGACCAAGAACAGCCATCGTCGTCCAATTTTCGTGGACGACCATTAGGTTCCGCTGCTTGCTCTGCAAAGCCTCGTTCGTCAAAATTCGCAGCGCCGTGCCGTTCTCGGCAATAAGAAATGAAGCGAGCCCCGAACAGCATTATAACGAGCTTCACCGTGTCGCGCACGTATCCTCCCACCCTCTCTCTCTTCGACGTAGCTAAGTACGTTCTTCCTCCTCGATCGTTTCCTTCTCCCTGTTCCTCTCTTTCTCTCTTTCACCTTCCGACCTTGCGTTTTAAAAACTTACAGGCCACTCCTTTCCTCCCTACTCCTTTTCCTCCTTTCCACGGCGGACGTCCGCCGCTGCCACCCTTGCTCGAGAAGCCTCGAGGTCGAGAGGAAAAGGTGGAAGAAGAAGCCAGGCAGGTGGAAGAAGGGGTGAAGGGCCCCGCTGCTGCAGGAACCATCCTCGTCAACGAGGAAAAAATTAAAGTTGCGACGCGTACCGACCATCCATCTCCCCTTGGTGCCGAGTTAACGCAACATTATGTACTCCTTACGGCCCTCCGAACTTAATGTCGGCGCAACGTGCCGCCCCGGAACGCGGGGATTGCCTTTTTAACGACCTACAAATCGCCCTCGCGGCCGAATGAAACCGACCTGCTGGGTTATACATTGTTCCCGCTCGTGCGTTACCGCGTTTCCAAAGAAAACGATCGGTTCGAATATAATGACGATAATGGCCGCCGAGTGGCCATAAGGATTATGCCGTTACGAGCTTCGTTCTCGTCGTCTTCGGCTCTTTGTTGCTGCAGTCGGTGCAGGAGTGACCGATGGAAAGCGTACTTCATGGTACCAGTCATCTAAGAACTAGTGATCTAATGATCTAGTAATCTAGTGATGTAGGAACTAGTGTTCTAGTGATCTAGGAACTAGTAATCTAGTGATCTAGTGATGTTGGAATTAGTAATCTAGTAATCTAGTGATATAGGAACTATTAATCTAGTAATCTAGTGATATAGGAACTAGTAATTTAGTGATCTAGGAATTCCGTGTTATCGATACCGCTGCAACAAATTTCCGTCCCGTAGGGAAATAGGGTTAGGTTAGGTTAGGTTCAGTTCGCGGGTACCGACGAACGCGCGGGGTCGTTAATAAGGCCCAGTCCGGGGGACAAAACGTCGATGGAATTACGTTATTTACGCGTAAAGAGAGGACCTTCGATGTGTAAATTGAGAATGAACCATTCAAGGATGGTACTGACTGCGACGATGTCACGAGGGGCGATTAATCCGGGCAATCCGAGGGTCGAATTAATCTCGATAGTAACGCGCGAGGTTTAAGCATCGGTGAACGTTAGTTTTGCGTCGTTGTTACACTTGGTTTATATATTTTTGCGTATGTATAGATTTATTTGTAATTTGTTATATTAACATATTGCACTTGAGATTTTTCTAAGCTCGCTGATGTGGTATAGTTCATGCTGAAATGAAAGAAGAAAATCAGGTGTGTTTCGTTTCGATATTTCATAAGCTTGGAAATATTAAAATAGGTGGTGACTGAGTGTCACCCCCCGAGTGCAAGGGGTTAATAACAATAAACCAATCGTATTTGGTGTTAACCCCTTGCACTACTCTAAAACTCGGAAAAAGCTGTGCCAAAACCGTACTATACCGAGTGTCGAAATTTGAAACACGATATCTTACGACTGAGTGCGAGATAACTGCAAGCCCATTTGAGATATTCACACTTGGCTCGAGATTAAGACCACGAGTCAGACTCGTGATATTCATGTTTGGCCCGAAATGCTGATCACGAGTCAGACTCGTGACACCCACGTTTGACCTCAAATTAAACAACGAGTCTGACTCGTGATATTCAAGTTTGGCCTAAAAAGGTCATCACGAGTCAGACTCGTGGAAATAGCGCAAGGGGTTAATTAACGCTAAACGTACCAATCAGGGTGACATGACTCTTTACAAAATTTACTTTATAATTCTACATTTGAGCCGTTTACTGCAGAAATCGATTAACTCTTAATATAATTAACACTTTTTGAAAAATCTCAAATATAAAAGCTTATGACTATACCAAGTACCTTGACACTTAAATTTAAGATTTTCCAAAAAGTGGAATTAATCGATTCGTGCAGTGAACAACTCATTTATTGTCATTTCTTTCGCTCATCTGACTTTCCGTAAATTCTTATATTAGCCGATTATCCGATCATATATATCATTTATTCGTAACTCGATCGAGGAAAAAGTTCTGCAAAGGGTGAACTTTCCTTTTCGAAGGGCTGAATTAAATTTATCTTTGTTCGGATTGGTGGAGGAGAGAGTTGATTGGCGAAAACGTTGCAACATGGTCGAGAGCGTGTGCTCGGTAGAATGAACTTTGCGATCTGCGCGCTCTTGCATCTTGTAATTCACTCAACGTTCATTGACACGTTTTCTTAGTTGGATCAACGACCTACTGATTTCTACGCTTGTAACGCGTACACATCGTGCGGGCAATAAAGATTAAACCAGCCAACTCTTCCGTTTGCTCTCCACGACATCGGCGCGTGTTCCTCGACGCTACGTGAGAAACTCCGTACGAATTACGAATTTGCGATTGAGATATTTCCCTTTATCCGATCGTCAGTCGTGCCTCGTGAATCGAAGCAGGTAGTGACGTCTGAAAAATTTCAAAGGGCTGAATAACTTGACAGCAACTTAGGCTGCCTATTCGTTCGTGTATTTCGAAGCTTCGACCACGTATACAGGCATAAAATTTCGAAGAAAAAAAAGAATAGAATAGAGCTGATGAATAATACAATTCGATAGACTTATTGGATTTTTATCGCGACTTTTTAAATTTATTGACAAACCGGGTGGTTTAATTAGTTGGTTAACTCGACGAAACAAAAGGTATAAAATAATGTATATAAAATACTAATGTAATAATAAATAAATAAAATATTGAAATAAACTGTTGTAAATTAGCTAGACCCATGCAACGATGGTGACAGGCCTGTTAGAATGTCCCACCATGCATTATGGTGCATCAAAAAGGTGGGACACTTTTAATCCCACCGTGCCCCAAAGAGTTAACCCTTTGCACTCGAGAGGTGCCTCTCAGTCACTATTTAATGAGATTCTAAAGATGGTTGTTAATTAATATCTCGAATTTAAAATTGCCCAACGACGCGTGGAATATCTGGGTTAAATAATTCTACGTCTTCCAATTAATTTGCATTTCTTATATATTGTTTTGAAAATATCGTCGACATCGTGGCAGAAAGTCTTCGAATTATTATTTTCTTGTAACGAAAAAATCGCCGAGTGCAAAGGGTTAATAAATATGTATACACTTTTTCCACCGTTTCTATTGGCAACTATTTCTTTGCATTACAACCCTTAGCAATAAATAATATAAATATCGTTATTTTAAATATGAGAATTAAACACTAATTAGGTGCTTCAACGCTAAAATAATACAAAATTTCCAAAAGTGGAATTAATCACTTTAGTCTGTGAACCAATTTTGGCTCGTGAATCAATTAATGAACAGATTATGGGAGCGGATAGGAGTGTCTCTAGAGCCTCATTTTAACGGATATACCGCCATTAAAACAACGAGATTGTTCTCGAAATATATTCAAAAACCTGTCCACGTCAAAATTTTCTTTTAACCCCTCTCACTCGAGAAGCAACCCTAATTCACAATTGAATCAAACTCCCAAGGATCTACGTGAATTAATATATCGAATTAAAAATACCAGGATGATTCATGGAATATTTAAATAAAATAATTCTACTTACTAATTTGTATCCCATTTCTTATTCTCAGTTATAACAAATATTTTAGCAAATATTTAAAATATGAAATATAATAGCAAATATTGTAGCAAATTATAGCAAAAAGTCTTCGGATTGCTATTTCTCTGTAACCAAAATCAAAAATCAATTAAACCTTCCTCGATGCAGAAGAATTTTTGAAAAAATTCTATTTCTCGTTTAAGAAATATAACAAAAATGATCGATCGTCGACGTGGATAGAAAAACGGAGTGTTCAGAAAAGGGGGGCCGAATGGCGTGGTGAGAGGTGCATGAATCGACTAGTAGGTCTATGGAAAGCGTAGAAAAACCGTGGATCTACGAGGTTCCTATCAACTTATGCGACTTTAACTCGAAACGGTTAGCGGAGCGGCACACGCACGAAAAATCACAAAGGAACGGTTCCCATTATGCTACTCGCAAACCACGTCTGACAATGCACGATCCGTTTCCCCTTGCTGCCTCCCTCGCGCTCTAGTTGTACTCTGCCGATCGTATCTCTCGCTGTACCTTATCGTATCTTTTAATATGCGCATTACTTTGAATCCAAAGGATCTGCATGTGTTCAGAAAAGGGGGGCCGAATGGCGTGGTGAGAGGTGCATGAATCGACCAGTAGGTCTATGGAAAGCGTAGAAAAACCGTGGATCTACGAGGTTCCCATCAACTTATGCGACTTTAACTCGAAACGGTTAGCGGAGCGGCACACGCACGAAAAATCACAAAGGAACGGTTCCCATTATGCTACTCGCAAACCACGTCTGACAATGCACGATCCGTTTCCCCTTGCTGCCTCCCTCGCGCTCTAGTTGTACTCTGCCGATCGTATCTCTCGCTGTACCTTATCGTATCTTTTAATATGCGCATTACTTTGAATCCAAAGGATCTGCGCATTGCTCGGCCGAGATTAGCAGGGAGCCATCTAACGGGTCACGTTCCTCGTACACCGTACACGAAGATGCCGTGTGTTCCTTATGAACGGCGAGCTCGTAAACCGCGCAGATTTAACCCTTTCACTTCGAACCGCCTCGCCGCCAGGCATGCACCGTGTACGCTAAATTTGTAACCTTAGCTTTGTATCCAAGAAAATTCCCCGTGTCGACTAACCCACTGGTAACTAACCATCTTTCTAATAAATTTATATCTTTTTTTTTCTACTTTTAAATTTATATCGTTGCGAAAATCGTATGCCATACAGTAAATTAGGGTTTTTAATTTTATATATGAAATAATTGTTTATATATTTATTTTTATTGGGGATTTTATCGCCATCTTTTTATAGCTTGCACGATAAATTTGTAATTTTAGATTTGTCTGCGAGAAAATTGTACGTGTCGACTAACCCAGTGGTAACTAACCATCTTTCCGATAAATTTATATATTCTTTTTGCTATTTAAATTTGTATCGTTGAAGTAAATTGGGTTCTTAATTTTATACATTAACAATTTAATGGCCGCACATTTACGCAGTCAAACGTTGCCACGGACCGGCAATATTTTTGAAGAATTAATTTAAAAAGCTCTATTTAAAATTCACGAAATAATACAACATGTGCGAATATAGACATGAAATAGAAAATAATAACAATTTAATAACAAATTTAATATTTTTCCTTTGTGTGATAATTATTAATTATTAATCGGCGGTAGCATCACACACATGTTGTGTGAGCGGACAATAACAGTTGTTCCGGCTATCACACACATGTGCGAGCGGCCATTAAAGTGTTAATAATTGTTTATATATTTCTTTTTGTTGAACATTTTATCGTTATCTTCTTACACGGTGCACGATAAATTTGTAATTTTAGATTTGTCTGCGAGAAAATTGTCCGTGTGGATTAACCCACTGGTAACTAACCATCTTTCCAATAAATTTATATATTTTTTATTTGCATTTAAATTTGTATAATTACGGAAATTGTATCGTATACAGTAAATTGGGGTTCTTAATTTTATACATGGAATAATTGTTTATATATTTCTTTTTATTGGGGATTTTATCGCCATCTTTTTACAGGTTGCACAGTAAATTTGTAATTTTAGGTTTGTCTGTGAAAATATTGTCCGTGTGGATTAATCGATTGGTAACTACTACCTTTCCAATAAATTTGTATATTTTTTTTTGCATTTAAATTTGTATAATTACGGAAATTGTATCGTATACAGTAAATTGGGGTTCTTAATTTTATACATGGAATAATTGTTTATATATTTCTTTTTATTGGGGATTTTATTGCTATCTTTTTACAGGTTGCACAGTAAATTTGTAATTTTAGATTTGTCTATGAAAAAATTGCCCGTGTGGATTAATCGACTGTTAACTAACCATCTTTTCAATAAATTTATATATTTTTTTTGCCATTTAAATTTGTATAATTGCGGAAATCGTATGCCATACAGTAAATTGGGGTTCTTAATTTTATATATGGAATAATTGTTTATACATTTCTTTTTATTGGGGATTTTATCGCAATCTTTAAATTACCTGTGTGTATTAACCGACTAGTAACCAACCATCTTTCCAATAAATTTATATCTTTTTTAAAATTTAATTTTAAGGTAGGTAGGCTCAAAAGTATTCCCTTACACTTACTCTCAAACCCTAGCATCCTACATAAATACGGTTAATTCGCAATTTTAATCTCATATATGAAAAAAATTGACATCCTGTTCTTACATACACTCAGAGTTTAATATTTAATTATCATTTCGTCGAAGTTAAACTTTGTTCATCGAAATTTTTATAATCGTAGAAGTTAGTTCCTAGTAATTTCTTTTAGTTAGAAGAAATTATTTAGTATTCAAGCATCGTTTTCTGTGTCAAAAAAGATTTACCACGATCCCCATCATAGGCAATAAATTCAAAACTTAATTCCACATACTGAGAAATAATTTACACGATTTGTCCGATTAATATTCGTCTATTTTGTTCCACAAAATGGCACATGTTTTACCTAATTTCCTCGGTATGCTGAAAATCGCGGGTATCGCGAATTATTTAATCACTGGAAGGCACAATGCGAAGGAAAAGATTGCCAGTGGCCGAGCCGGGTCGGCATTGTTGGCCGCCAACAAAAGCTTCGAGGCATCCATGAGCGATTGTAAATTCCCGACACCCCAGGTCTCGCACGAAAACTCGCGACACGTCGGGCATCGCGGCATCCGATTCCATTCCGACCACGTAACCGTGTCCGTGTCACTTTTCCCGTATCGCGGGCAATTAATCGGTGCAAGATTAAATTCCATCGCATTGTTTCTTCGAGCCACCGATCCGGTAATTAGACGGTGAGCAGCGGCGCAACGATAACCTGGCCGCCGGTCGTACATCACGTAATCACTGTGCGTTTGACACTTATTATGGCGAGCGTAGCCGCGATGCAGTCCACGGATAAGCCTCGCCGGGACGCGTTTAATGCCTCCCCGTAACACGCCGCTTTTCCCGCTTTATTCGTCTTCGCGCCACCCCTTTCCGGTACCCGACTCCGCGTCGCGAGGATCCTCGATTTTATGCCCTCGGACCCTCGCCGCGGCGCTCTCTTCCAACTTCCTCCTCCTTTTAGCCTTTTTGCGATTTCACCAACTGGACACGACCTGCCAAGTCTTTTATTGCTAGGTCAGGTCGTTTTACGTCTTTCGTGGCCACGCTGGCAGAAGCAAACGATTGTTCGTAAAGGTTTAGTGCAGTAAGTACGCGGATTGGTAAATTTCGGCGAGGAAGAGTGACGGCAATTCTAGATAACGATTCTTCTTTTAGTCGGTTTCTTAGTAATTTCTCAGTAACATTCGCAGAGTCATTTTTGGGGTAATTTTCTACTGATTTTCTTCGCAGCTTTCTCGATCATTATTGGGGGTGGTTTTCTTAGTAATTTATTAGTAACTTTTAAAGTAACTTTGAGGGTAATTTCCTAGCAATTTTCTTGGAAATTTTTTCATATCTTTCTTAGTAATTTTTGGGGATAATTTTCTAGCAATTTCCTTGGAAAATTTTTTGGTGACTTTCTTAGTAATTTCCGGGGATAATTTTCTAGTAATTTTTCGGTAATTTTCTTAGTAATTCTTGCGGGTAATTTTCTAGCAAATTTCCTAGAAATTTTTTGGTAACTTTCTTAGTAATTTTTAGGGTTAATTTTCTAGTGACTTTCTTGGTAACTTCTTTGGTACTTCCTTGTTAACTTTTATAATAATTCCTCTGTATTTTTTTTTTCTTAGAAATATTCTATATACATTTACTCTTTAAGCACCGCAGCTGTGATACTCGTGGACTACCCTACATCCATACATTGCAAATCTCGAGACTGTCACGTGTATGTACATAATTTGAGAAACTCTAATTCCGTGTATAGTTTCCCAACTTTTAACTAAATAACTAATATTCTATTCTTATATTTACTTTCCCCGTGTCGTAGAAAAAAGATATTAGACCGAATTTCTCCAAATTGAACGAGAATCGGAGGCCCTTGAAACGTCGCTAATCACAACGGAAGTATAATTCCGAGTATAATAGGTATATAAACGAAGGCGCAATCTGGAGATAGCACGACAAACCTGTGATCATCGCTTCGGCCACAATGTACCACGAAAGTTCGGGGAACGACGTCTAATTCAAAGGCCGGCTAATTAAAAAGTCGCGGTCCTCGGGAAACGCGAATATTTTTGTCACGCGTCACAGGTACACGGGTCGGTGCAGAGATAGCGGCTTTCTTCTGCTATTCAGGCTAGTGGATGCCTCTGCGAATCTCTCGTGCATCCCCATTCATGTTTCCAGACACGACCCCGTGCACGATAACCTCTCTACTCCCCTTTTTCCTTTTTCTATCTTCGCCGTATCGGCCCTCGTGCCTCTGTGTCCCTTTGTCTCCTCTCTTTCCAGCGATTCATCGACTGATTACCGTATGTTTGCCCGCGCTTTCCTCCGCGATAACCCACCGTGGCTAATCTCGGAATATCTTTCCGAATCTCGCGCTGGTTCCTGAAATAATTCCCTTTTTATTTAACCCATTTGCATCATGACTTCTACTTAAGCTACCGCGCTGAAACATCAGCGACGTTCAACTGACGACTGGCACGTATCACCGCGCGTGGTCGCTCTTACGTGTAGTAAACAACATCCAAATCCCACAAGTTATAAAACGTCGAATGTTCGCGGATTATTCCGCGCTCGGTGATAGCCGACAGTAGCGGACTCGCGGAATATTCCGCGCTCGGTGATAGTCGACAGTAGCGGGCTCGCGGAATATTCCGCGCTCGGTGATAGCCGACAGTCGCGGGCTCGCGGAATATTCCGCGCTTGGATGCAAATGGGTTAATTCCTCGCTACGTATCCACGAATTTCGTTCCCTCTACGACTCAAGGACGTTCGCGTAATCGAAACTTAACACGTTAAACGCGTAATTCAACTTTAACACGTTAACGTTAAACGCCATGCCGGTTTTACGTGCCGTTCCATCACGCCATAGTTAGTCGTCATGTGGGCCCTTCTGGGCCGTACGGATCGGAAAGTCTAGCGCTGGTCCCTATGGACCGGCGTGGCGTTTAACGCGTTAAAGGTGTCACAGCGAGATTATTACTCGCGCCTCAATTCATTGGTTGCAATGGTACCTTCAAAAATTTCGATTTCACGCTATTTTACGAATTCTTTGAACGATTTCGTTACCCCAGACGACTAAAGTACCAGCGCGTAATCGAGTTCCCGAGGTTGTTACATCGTAATTCGCTCGGTGTGAACGAAACTTTAAGCAATCATGTCGCGTTCTCGAAAGCAGAGTTCCAGCCGGGGTGATAATGCAAAGTTTTCGGCTGGGAATTAAGTAATTCGTTAAAACAAGGCTAACCAGGACCAATTAATTAGCGGCCGGCTGGTATAAGATCCTTGCCTCCGCGGACTGAACTCTCCCTATCAACCCCATCAAGAATTTCATCCCCCCTCTCTTCCCTTATCAAACCGGTATCGAAACATTCTGGAATCGTGACATTTTCCCGCGAAACGTCTGAAAAGCGTGACTCGATGAACCCGCGGGCTAGAAACAGAGCGATCGAATCGACAGCGTATACTTGCCTGCTCGCGGTGCATACGCAAATAGGAAAATGGAGCAACACGGTGGAGTGTTGGCGTCGCCTGTGCCCGAAGCTAAGGGGATCTAACGTCGGTCTGTCAAGCTGCAACGCGGCGAGAGAGTTGGGAAGACCAAGGGTAGCAGGGGTGGATGGAGGTCGGCGGGGTGGCGGTGGTGGTTGGCTGGAAAAGCCGCGGGCTCTGCTGGCGTGTGCGCGACGGATACGTGCCTGGACTCCATTACAGCCTGGAACCACTCTTTTCTTCCGATAAAAATGAAAAAAACTGTCCCCATCCCGCCGCATCGGCCATCGTATCGGTAACTGCTTCGAGAACCGAGTCTATCATCCCCTCCTCCACCCTCGTCTCCACCGCCACCCCTTTTCCTCTCCTATCTTCCTCCCTCTCCCATCGTCTCCGTCTCCTCTCCACTCTCCTTCTTTTCTTCTTCTTCTTCTTCTTCTTCTTCTTCTGCTGTACTCTAGCCACCCTTTCCAGTCAGCTCCTCGAGATAGGTCCACCAAGCTTGGAGACACATTTGCGGACTGCCTTCGAATAGATCGACCTCACCGTGTGGCTGTTCCCTTCCCACCCCTTGCCGCCCTTTGCCCCATCCACCCCTCGATGTCCCTTTGCCCTTCTCTTTTATTTCCCTCGTTTTTCCAACCTCGCGTCTAATTCGTGTCCCCTATGTAGATATTCGCGCATGCCTGGTATTCGGATGTCCACAAGCCGGATTTCGGGCATGTTCCCGGAATAAAAGCTTGTTCATACTTTATGGCCGGATTTGCGTGAGCGACGAAACATTGTTCGCTCGGATAAAAGAGGGAGGACGCGGCAGATTTATCGAGAGCTCGATCAGACGATTGCGGAGACGCGAGCTGCACTTATTGTTGGGAACGATTAATTTCGCTCCTTCGCTGTGGAGAGACTGGATATATGTGCAGGACGAGCTTTGTTAGTGCAGAAACGATATGTTCGATAAAATTGGACTTCGAATTTTTGCGCGATTCGGTGTAGGTAAATTGATAAATTTTAAAGTTTTCATATATTTCTAGCTGAAAAGGTGAATAACATAAACGTTCTCTAATAATTTCTGATTGTGTGCGAAGTGTGTGCACTGAAACAAATACCAATACCAATGCTAATTTTAATTCCTGACAGACTCCCAGGCAGTTTCTTCACTGTTTTTTCTTATATCTCATTATACTAGCGCGAAAGTGCTAATTTATATGTTATATACAAAGTCTCAAACACGAGATAATCACGCTAATCAACTTCCATTGACTCGAAGACTTCTTCGCTATAAAGATATGACAAATTTAATCTCTATCTCTCGGATACCATTTCCACGTGTAGTTACTTCTAACCTATTCATTATCTCATATTCGTTACTCGAGTTTCAGTAGGTAGGTATTGAAACAAGCCTTGTCTGAGAATCACCCTTAGTATCGTTCGAGAAGACGATTTTATTGTAAGAGAGCCACTAATATCATTTGCAAAAGATGAAGAAAGCGAAAAAAAGTCGAATTCGGTATAGTAATTGTTGAAAAGATAACTTTAGCTATCAGAAACCAATTATATTAATATTATATAAGTATAATATTAATTAATTATAATGTATTAATATATATTAATATC